>NC_041390.1:528816152-528981099 GCF_002162155.2 Triticum dicoccoides | reverse complement strand
TCCATCACCGGCGCAGCCGCCACCTCACCGGCGCGAGCCAGCCGCCGCCCGTGCTCGCCGGCCCGGTCCCCGCGCCGCCCTGCACCGTCCTCCTCCTTGCCGGCCACCCCTGCTCCGGCCAGATCCGGCCACGGCCCGGCCGGATCCATCTCCCCCTCTCTCCGGTGACTTCAACTCCGGCGAGATCCGGCCCTGCCTTGACCTCCGTGCCAAAGTCAACCCTAGATCCGGAGGTTGTTTTTCTCTAAGTCCCGAAATTTTCAGATCCAAGTTGCCCTGTTCGTAGCCTCGTAACTTTGCATCCGTAGCTCCGATTCATGCATATAGCATATCAAAATGTTCATCTCAGAGAGTACATCATTTCATTCCATTGCATCATTTTCATTTGAGCTCATCTTGATGCCCGAAATACTGTTAGAAGAGGGCTACTTGAGTTAATTGTCAGATCTGCTACTCCATTTAGGTTTTGTCATTTTTGCCATGATTAATGTGTGCATGATATGCCCTGATGTTCTACATATGTTTTGTAAAGGGTTTGTCATCTTTCCAGAGTTGCAACCCATGTATTTTTGTGATGTGTGTGGTGACTAGTGCAAACTTGCAAAGTGGTGCACTTGCTAATTCTGATTTCAGGGACTTAGCAATTCCACTAAGTCCTTGATCTGTTTATCTCGTGATGCCATATGTTCATGTTGTTTCCTAGTGATCCGTGCCTCTTTTGAGGATGATCAGTAAGGATGTTTTGTTAATATTGTAGTGTTCTTTCCATCCATGTCTTTGTTTGCAATTATGGAGCACCCTAGCTTGAGTCAATCGAGCTCTACTTTTGCTACTTTGTGAATCTGGGCAGATTGTCAACTTGTTTGCAATTTTTCCGATGATGTTGTAGTTGATCCGTGCATGCTATGCTATTGTTCTTGCCATGTCTAGCTTGCATTTTTTTTACTTCTTAATGTATGTATGCTTAGCTTGGCATGACTTGCTCCGTAGTGAGTGCATCGAGCTCGTAAACATGCCTACTTGAGTTATGTTTCAGCATGTGCCACTTTCACTAAGTCTGAAAACTGATTATGTTTTTTGCTATGTTCACAAGCTTGCAATTGTATTATCTGATCTGTTTTGGCTCAAGGTCACTAAGGGACTTTTGTTAAGCTCTTTGAGTAGCTCCATGGCATGCTTTACTTTGCCATGTTCTGGTCCTGTAGCATGTAGTTTTGTGGCTCTGAAGAGTGCTACCTGATCTGAGATTCCAGACAAGTGTTAATTTCACTAAGTCTGGAATCTGTTTGCCATATGCATTTTTGCCATGCTTGTTTGAACCTGTTAATGGATGAATTGGCCGTAGCTCAGTGCTAGACTTTTGTTAAGCATCTTGAATGCATCCCTGCCAAGTATTTTGTTGTCATGTTTGGGTACTGTAGCATGTTCATCTCATTGCATTTAGATGGATACTCGCTGTAAATCGCAGACCGGTGTCATATTTGAATCGCTTGCCATTTCCAAACCGTAACTCCGATTCCGATGATCTTTATATCGCTTTCAAGCGATTTCATCTCATATTTCTAGTGGCACACTTGGATTTCCAAGTTGAGGCCAGGTTCTTGCATTTCCTGTCATGTCTTGCTTTTTGCATCCCGCATCGCATCCCGCATAGCATACCATCTTTGCATCGTCTTGTTTGATCCTTGCACGTGGTTGATTGTGTCCTTGTTGCTTGTTTGTCTTGTTTGGGTAGAGACGGGAGACAAGTTCGCTAATGAGGAGCCCGTTGAGTTTGCTTTCGAGGATCCAGTCAACTCTGACAACTGTGCAGGCAAGATGATCATACCCTCGAAATCACTAGTATCTTTGCTATGCTACTTTGCTCGCTCTTTTGCTATGCCAATGCTACGATGCCTACCATTTGCTTGCAAGCCTCCCAAATTTCCATGTCAAACCTCTAACCCACCTTGTCCTAGCAAACCGTTGATTGGCTATGTTACCGCTTTGCTCAGCCCCTCTTATAGCGTTGCTAGTTGCAGGTGAAGATTGGAGGCCGTTCCTTGTTGGAACATTTATTTACTTGTTGGGATATCATTATATTATCTTGTTATCTTAATGCATCTATATACTTGGTAAAGGGTGGAAGGCTCGGCCTCTCGCCTAGTGTTTTGTTCCACTCTTGCCGCCCTAGTTTCCGTCATATCGGTGTTATGTTCCCGGATTTTGCGTTCCTTACGCGGTTGGGTTATAATGGGAACCCCTTCATAGTTTGCCTTGATTAAAGCTTTTCCAGCAATGCCCAACCTTGGTTTTACCATTTGCCACCTAGCCTCTTTTTCCCTTGGGTTTCCGGAGCCCGAGGGTCATCTTATTTAACCCCCCCGGGCCAGTGCTCCTCTGAGTGTTGGTCCAACCTAGAGCCCCTTGCAGCGCCACCTCGGGGAAACTTGAGGGCTGGTTTTAGTTGTACGGATTGCTTATCCGATTGTGCCCTGAGAACGAGATATGTGCAGCTCCTATCGGGATTTGTCGGCACATTCGAGCGGTGTTGCTGGTCTTGTTTTAACCTGTCGAAATGTCTTGAATTACTGAGATACCGAGCCTGATCGGAACGTCTTGGGAGGAGGTCTATTCCTTCATTGACCGTGAGAGCTTGTCATGGGCTAAGTTGGGACTCCCCTGCAGGGATTTGAACTTTCGAAAGCCGTGCCCGCGGTTATGGGCAGATGGGAATTTGTTAATGTCCGGTTGTAGATAACTTGAACCTTAACTTAATTAAAATGAATCAACTGAGTGTGTTACCGTGATGGCCTCTTCTCGGCGGAGTCCGGGAAGTGGACACGGTGTTGGAGTAATGTTTGCGTAGGTTGCTCTCTAGTTTCTCGCTCGCGCTTTGCCTCCTCTTCTCGCTCTCCTTTGCGAACAGGATAGCCACCATATTTGCTAGTCGCTTGCTGCAGCTCCACATATTTACCTTGTCTCACCTATAAGCTTAAATAGTCTTGATCGCGAGGGTGCGAGATTGCTGAGTCCCTGTGGCTCACAGATTACTATTACACCAGATGCAGGTCCTGATGATTCTGCTCCAGGTGACGCGCTTGAGCTCAAGTGGGAGTTCGACGAGGACTCTCAACGTTACTATGTTTCCTTTCCTGATGATCAGTAGTGGTGCCCAGTTGGGGGTGATCGGGACCGTGTCGCATGTTGGGTTCTCTTTTATTTTAGCGCCGTAGTCAGGCCATGAGTGTTTGACTGATGTAATGTTATTTATGTACATGATTGACGTGGCGAGTGTAAGCCACCTATGTTTTCTCCCCTTTATGATTTATATTGCATGGGATTTTGTGAAGATTGCCTAACTTGCGACATATGCCTTCAATGCGATTATGTCTCTAAGTCGTGCCTCGACACGTGGGAGTTATAGTCGCATCGAGGGTGTTACAAGTTGGCATCAGAGCCTTCCCCGACTTTAGGAGCCCCATTGCTTGATCGTTTTTAGCAGTCGAGTTGTGTCTAGTAAAATGTTTTGAGTCATTTAGGAATTATATATCAGAGAGTTTAGGAATTATTTTTACTTCCCAGTCTCCTCATCGCTTTGGTAAGGCATCCTGACGTAGAGTTTTGATTCTTCTCTTCTCAAATTTCACTAAAAAAAATTTAGGATCACGCGGGTATCTTGGAATTGTTCCGATGGTTTTATGATGAGAACATTGTCTTGGTGCCTCCTGTCAGGGGTTTAGTGGAAGTGTCCCGGGGAGTTGAACTCTGAGGTGTTGTCATCATAATTTTATCGTTGCAGTTCTGGAATACCTGAGTTTAGTACGCCGACATCGAAAATCTCTTTTATGCAGTTCGTTGGTGAGATAACCTCGACGCCACCCAGTACTGGGGCGGGAGTTCGGGAGTATCGCCATAACTTGTATAACGGATGCTTTTCGAAGGTTGAGGTAGATGGTTTCCGAAGGTTTCTTGGTTATGTGTTGAAGGATGGATACAGCTGGATGTAGGATTTGCTAGTTTGGGTGAGATATTATGCTTCCCCTGTATCCCCAACACCTGATTGCATAACCGGAAAGGTTCGAGAGTTTCATAGGTGGGAATTCTTGTAGCTCTAGTTCTTCTTCCACGGATATTGGTTTGAGATTGGGATTTCTTACCGATTATTCGTTCTTGATCCATACCTTGTTGATTTATTTCTCTACCTTAATTCTACGTGGCTTCTCAATTTATGGATATGTGACCATTTCAAGAGGAATGCATTCGTTCGTTCTGTTCGGATGTGAAGACTATATGTTGCAATTTTCATTCCATTGGATTCAGCTTCAATATTTGTCTGTCAATGTGCTAATGGTGGTCAACCTCTTCAGGATGGCTCCTCCAACGCGCACGACTCGGAATCCTGATCCGTCACCACCTCCACCTCCTTCGGAGGCATGGGAAGCTGTGATGGCCGCAACCAATGCAAACACACAGCTGATCATGCAAATTCTTCAAGAGCGCAATCAAGGCAACCAAGGGAATCAAGGCAACAATCAGAATCACTTTGCTTCACTCAACCAGTTCCTTGCTAACGGTCCAAAGACTTTCAGCAATTGTGTTGAGGTAACCAATGCTGACGATTGGCTTGTGGATCTGTGCAAGCATTTCGAGTGCAGTAACGTCAGGCCTGAGGACTTTGTTAAGTTCGCTTCCTTCCAACTCAAAGATCAAGCTGCAGAATGGTTCCAGCAGTACAAGGATTCCAGAGGTGGATGTGTTATCACTTGGGATGAATTCCGTCAATATTTCCGAGCTCATCATATTCCTTAGAGCGTGGTTGAAAGCAAGCGTGAGGAATTCCGCAATCTGAAGCAAGGCTCTTTGTCTGTCTATGAATACAACAAGTTGTTCCAGAAGCTCGCCCGCTTTGCCAAGCAGGACGTCCCTGATGAGAAGAGCATGATATATCAGTTCATGGGTGGTCTCAGAGAAGAAATTCAGCTAGCTCTTGTTCTCTTTGAGCCCTTGAGATACGATGAGTTCTACAACATGGCACTGAAGCAAGAGGCTGCTCAGTTGAAGTGTGATGCTTCCACGAAGCGAGTCAGAGATGTTACTCCTTCTTCCTCTACTCAAGTGGCCAAGAAGCAGAAGTATTGGCTTCCTCCTCCTCCGTTCCGTCAGCCATATCAGCAGAAGAGCAAAGGTGGCAGTGGTTCTTCCCACCCACCCAACCCTGGCTTTCAGAACAAGACTTCGTCTCAAGCTCCAAGATCGAGTGCTCCGTATCACCGTCCGCTTTCAGAGGTCACGTGCAACAAGTGCCAACAGAAGGGTCACTATGCCAACAAGTGTTTCAACCAGAGGCGTCTTCCTCCTCCTCCTCCTATCAGATCGGCAAGTATAGCTGTGGTCAAGCATAATCCAAAGCACGCCAAGGTCAATATGGTGAATGCAGCTCAGGCAGAGGATTCATCAGATGTCATCATGGGTAACCTTCCTGTTAATGATATTCCTGCAAGGGTTCTTTTTGACACTGGTGCATCACATTGTTTCATCTCGAGACCTTTTGCATCTAAGCATGATTTTGTTACTCAAGTGTTACCGAAACCGTTGGCTATTGTCTCTCCGGCCCGTCAAATTACATCTCGAGTATGCGTTCCGGATGTTACAATCACTTTGGGTGACTATAAGTTCTTGTCCTCTCCAAATGTTCTTAGTGACTCGGATATTGATCTTATTCTCGGAATGGATTGGCTTTCTAAGCACAAGGCTCAGCTTGATTGTGCAGCCAGGCAGATTCAATTGACTCATTCTTCTGAGGATGTTATTGTCTTTGCCGCTCATGATGATACTATCCGTCTGTTTTCTCTCAATGAGAAGGGTGAATTGGATGCTATCTCTCAAATTCCTGTCGTTTGCGAATATCAAGACGTCTTTCTAGAAGAGCTTCCAGGAATGCCTCCGCACCGACCAGTTGAATTCGTTATTGATCTTGAGCCTGGCATGGAACCTGTGTGCAAGCATCCTTACAAGCTCGGACCTGAAGAGTTGAAGGAGCTGAAGAAGCAACTCGATATTCAAGAGAAAATGGGTCTCATCCGGCCTAGTTCTTCTCCGTGGGGTTGTGGTGTTCTTTTTGTGAAGAAGAAGGATGGAACGGACCGACTTTGTGTTGATTACCGTCCAATGAACAAGAAGACCATCAAGAACAAATATCCACTTCCTAACATCAATGAGCTGTTCGAACAACTCAAAGGTGCCCAAGTATTCTCCAAGCTTGATCTCCGTATGGGTTATCATCAGATTCGAATCTGTGAGCAAGATATTCCCAAGACGGCTTTCAGGACAAGTTTTGGTTCATATGAATACACTGTCATGTCTTTTGGCCTCGTCAACGCTCCTCCGACGTTCTCTTGCATGATGAACTTCATCTTCAACGCCTACACCAATGACTTCGTATTGGTCTATCTCGACGACATTCTGGTTTTCGTGAAGAACAAGGAAGATCATGCCAAGCACTTGCGTTTGGTGCTCGATAAGCTCAGGGAACATCAGTTCTATGCCAAGTTCTCCAAGTGTGAATTTTGGCTTGATGAGGTTCTTTATCTTGGTCATATCATCTCTGCCAAGGGCATTGCCGTGAATCCTGAGAAGGTGTCTGCAATTGTGAATTGGGAACCTCCTCAGAACGTGAAGCAACTCCGTAGCTTCCTCGGTCTCGCAAGCTATTGCCGAAGATTCGTTGAAAACTTTTCTAAGATCACGAAGCCTCTCTCTAATCTTCTCCAGAAGCACGTCAAGTACGTTTGGTCTCCGGAGTGTGACATTGCTTTCAACACTTTGAAAGGGAAATTGATCACTGCTCCAGTTCTGACTCCGCCTGATGAATCCAAGCCGTACGAGGTCTTTTGTGATGCCTCTCTCAAAGGTCTTGGTGCAGTTTTGATGCAAGAGAAGAAAGTTTTTGCTTATACCTCTCGCCAGTTGAAGCCTAATGAGAAGAACTACCCCACTCATGATCTCGAGTTGGCGGCAGTTGTGCATGCTCTTTTGACTTGGAGACATCTTCTATTGGGAAGAAAATTGGATATTTTCACTGATCACAAGAGTCTCAAGTACATTTTCACTCAGCCTAATCTCAACCTCAGGCAAACTCGATGGGTCGAAATGATTTAAGAGTATAATCCGAGTATCGAGTATACTCCAGGCAAGGCCAATGTGATTGCTGACGCTTTGAGCAGAAAGGCTTACTGCAACAGTCTGATTCTCAAGCCTTATCAACCCGAGCTTTGTGAAGCTTTCCGCAAACTTAATCTGCAAGTTGTTCCTCAAGGTTTCCTCGCCAACCTTCAAGTCTCTCCTACCTTGGAAGACCAGATTCGCCAAGCCCAGCTTCTTGATGCTATGGTGAAAAAGGTGAAGATTGGGATTGCCAAGAGTCAACCCAAGTACAAGTGCTACCGCCTTGGTGACAAGGATACTCTCTTCTTCGAGGATCGTATTGTTGTACCCAAAGGTGACCTCCGTAAAGTGATCATGAACGAGGCTCACAATTCTCTCCTCTCCATCCACCCTGGGAGCACGAAGATGTATCAGGACCTTAAGCAAGCTTATTGGTGGACTCGAATGAAGCGCGAGATTGCTCAATTCGTGAATGAATGTGATGTCTGCAGAAGAGTGAAGGCAGAACACCAAAGGCCAGCGGGTCTCCTCCAACCTCTTGCCATTCCAGAATGGAAGTTTGACCACATTGAAATGGACTTCGTGACTGGGTTTCCAAAGTCCAAGCATGGCAATGATGCTATATTCGTTGTCATCGACAAACTCACCAAAGTGGCTCACTTTCTGCCTATCAAAGAGTCGATCACTGCAGCTCAATTGGCGGAACTCTATACCTCTCGTGTTGTCTCTCTGCACGGTATTCCTCAGGTGATCTCTTCAGACCGTGGCAGCATCTTTACATCCAAGTTTTGGGATTCTTTTCAGAAGGCCATGGGCACTAACATCCGCTTCAGCAAAGCTTTCCATCCTCAAACTAGCGGTCAAGTCGAGCGTGTCAACCAAATTCTTGAAGATATGCTCAGGGCTTGTGTGATCTCCTTCGGCATGAAGTGGGAGGATTGTCTTCCTTATGCTGAATTCTCCTACAACAACAGTTTTCAAGCAAGTTCGGGCAAGTCCCCATTTGAAATTATGTATGGCAGGAAGTGTCGTACCCCTCTCAACTGGTCTGAAACCGGTGAACGTCAGCTTTTGGGTAATGACTTAATCACATAGGCAGAAGAAATGTGCAAAGTCATTCGTGATAACCTCAAAGCAGCCCAATCTCGCCAGAAGAGCTACTATGATAGTAAGCACCGTGATTTGGCTTTCGAGATCGGAGATCATGTTTACCTCCGCGTCTCTCCTATGAAAGGTACTTGTCGCTTCGGTATCAAAGGGAAGCTTGCGCCTAGATATGTGGGACCTTTCAAGATTGACAGCAAGAGAGGCGACCTCGCCTATCAACTCGAACTTCCTTCAAACTTTGCAAATGTTCATGACGTGTTCATGTCTCTCAGCTCCGAAAGTGCTTCAAGACTCCTGACCGTACCATCAACTTCGAGGACATTGAGCTCCAAGAAGATCTCACTTATCGTGAGCACCCAGTGGCTATTCTTGAAGAGACTGAACGCAAGACTCGCAACAAGTCAATCAAATTTCTCAAAGTCAAGTGGTCACACCATTCCGGCCATGAAGCTACCTGGGAACACGAGGATCACCTCCGTTCTGAGCACCCGGCGTTCTTTCAGTCCTAGATCTCGGGACGAGATCCTTTCGTAGTTGTGGAGTGTTGTAACACCCCGGATGTAACTTTCCCAATTTGTACTCCAACTCTTGCCGTTTCCGGTGTTAAGTTATTTTATTTTCTCGGGTTCGGGTTTTTGTCTCCGTGTGTTGTTATCGTTGTCATGCATCTCATATCATGTCATCATGTGCATTGCATTTGCATACATGTTCGTCTCATGCATTCGAGCTTTTCCCCGTTGTCCGTTTTGCATTCCGGCGCTTCGTTCTCCTCCGGTGGTCATTTCTACCTTTCTTTCATGTGTGGGGATTAAAAAATTCTGGATTGGACCGAGATTTTCCAAGCGGCTTTGGTTTACTACCGGTAGACCGCCTGTCAAGTTTCGTATCATTTGGACTTCGTTTGATACTCCAACGGTTAACTGAGGGACCGAAAAGGCCTCATGTGTGTTGCAGCCCAACACCCCTTCAATTTGGCCCAAATCCCACCTAAGCCTTCTCTATCATCTAGAGCGTTCGATCACGATCGCGTGGCCGCAAACCGCACCTCATTTGGACTCTCTTAGCTCCCTCTATGCCTATATATACACCCCCTCCCGAAAATCCGGATCCCCCTCGTCTGAAACCCTAGTCTATTTCGTCCTCCGCGCCACCGGACGAAATCCGGACGGCCGGACGTGTCCGCCCGCCCCGTCGCACCAGTCCGACGCCGCTACCTGTCCCGGGGACCGCTTCGCCGCCTCCCCACCGACGCGGGCCCGCCAGGCCCACCGCCGGCCCTCCTGGCCCGAAGGCGCCCCGCCGCCCGCGCCCGAGGTCCCCGCCCCGCGCCGCCTCCCTCCTCGGCTCCGGCGCCGCCACGCCAGACGCCGCCGCCGCCCTTCTCCATCGCCGGCGCAGCCGCCACCTAGCCGGCGTGAGCCAGCCGCCGCCCGTGCTCGCCGGCCCGGTCCCCGCGCCGCCCTGCACCGTCCTCCTCCTCGCCGGCCACCCCTTCTTCGGCCAGATCCGGCCACGGCCCGGCCGGATCCATCTCCCCCTCTCTCCGGTGACTTCAACTCCGGCGAGATCCGGCCCTGCCTCGACTTCCTTGCCAAAGTCAACCCTAGATCCGGAGGTTGTTTTTCTCTAAGTCCTGAAATTCTCAGATCCAAGTTGCCCTGTTCGTAGCTCCGTAACTTCGCATCCGTAGCTCCGATTCATGCATATAGCATATCAAAATGTTCACCTCAGAGAGTACATCATTTCATTCCATTGCATCATTTTCATTTGAGCTCATCTTGATGCCCGAAATGCTGTTAGAAGAGGGCTACTTGAGTTAATTGTCAGATCTGCTACTCCATTTAGGTTTTTGTCATTTTTGCCATGATTAATGTGTGCATGATATGCCCTAATGTTCTACATATGTTTTGTTAAGGGTTTTGTCATCTTTCCAGAGTTGCAACCCATGTATTTTTGTGATGCGTGTGGTGACTAGTGCAAGCTTGCAAAGTGGTGCACTTGCTAATTCTGATTTCAGGGACTTAGCAATTCCACCAAGTCCTTGATCTATTTATCTCATGATGCCATATGTTCATGTTGTTTCCTAGTGATCCGTGCCTCTTTTGAGGATGATCAGTAAGGATGTTTTGTTAATATTGTAGTGCTCTTTCCATCCGTGTCTTTGTTTGCAATTATGGAGCATCTTAGCTTGAGTCAATCGAGCTCTACTTTTACTACTTTGTGAATCTGGGTAGATTGTCAACTTGTTTGCAATTTTTTCGATGATGTTGTAGTTGATCCGTGCATGCTATGCTATTGTTCTTGCCATGTCTCGCTTGCATTTTTTGCCTTCTTAATGTATGTATGATTAGCTTGGCATGACTTGCTCCGTAGTGAGTGCATCGAGCTCGTAAACATGCCTACTTGAGTTATGTTTCAGCATGTGCCAATTTTCACTAAGTCTGAAAACTGATTATGTTTTTTGCTATGTTCACATGCTTGCAATTGTATTATCTGATCCCTTTTGGCTCAAGGTCACTAAGGGACTTTTGTTAAGCTCTTTGAGTAGCTCCATGCCATGCTTTACTTTGCCATGTTCAGGTCCTGTAGCATGTAGTTTTGTGGCTCTGAAGAGTGCTACCTGATCTGAGATTCCAGACAAGTGTTAATTTCACTAAGTCTGAAATCTGTTTGCCATATGCATTTTTGCCATGCTTGTTTGAACCTGTTAATGGATGAATTGGCCGTAGCTCAGTGCTAGACTTTTGTTAAGCATCTTGAATGCATCCCTGCCAAGTATTTTGTTGTCATGTTTGGGTGCTGTAGCATGTTCATCTCATTGCATTTAGATGGATACTCGTTGTAAATCGCAGACCGGTGTCATATTTGAATCGCTTGCCATTTCCAAACCGTAACTCTGATTCCGATGATCTTTATATCGTTTTCAAGCGATTTCATCTCATATTTCTAGTGGCACACTTGGATTTCCAAGTTGAGGCCAGGTTCTTGCATTTCCTGTCATGTCTTGCTTTTTGCATCCCGCATCGCATCCCGCATAGCATACCATCTTTGCATCGTCTTGTTTGATCCTTGCACGTGGTTGATTGTGTCCTTGTTGCTTGTTTGTCTTGTTTGGGTAGAGACGGGAGATGAGTTTGCTAATGAGGAGCCCGTTGAGTTTGCTTTTGAGGATCCAGTCAACTCTGACAACTGTGCAGGCAAGATGATCATACCCTCGAAATCACTACTACCTTTGCTATGCTAGTTTGCTCGCTCTTTTGCTATGCCAATGCTACGATGCCTACCATTTGCTTGCAAGCCTCCCAAATTGCCATGTCAAACCTCTAACCCACCTTGTCCTAGCAAACCGTTGATTGGCTATGTTACCGCTTTACTCAGCCCCTCTTATAGCGTTGCTAGTTGCAGGTGAAGATTGGAGGCCGTTCCTTGTTGGAACATTTATTTACTTGTTGGGATATCATTATATTATCTTGTTATCTTAATGCATCTATATACTTGGTAAAGGGTGGAAGGCTCGGCCTCTCGCCTAGTGTTTTGTTCCACTCTTGCCGCCCTAGTTTCCGTCATATCGGTGCTATGTTCCCGGATTTTGCGTTCCTTATGCGGTTGGGTTATAATGGGAACCCCTTCATAGTTTTAATGGGGCCACCTCGGGGAAACTTGAGGGTTGGTTTTACTCGTAGCTTGACCTATCTGAGTGTGCCCTGAGAACGAGATATGTGCAGCTCCTATCGGGATTTGTCGGCACATTCGGGTGGTGTTGCTAGTCTTGTTTTAACCTGTCGAAGTGTCTTGAGTTACCGAGATACCGAGTCTGATCGGAACGTCTTGGGAGGAGGTCTATTCCTTCGTTGACCGTGAGAGCTTGTCATGGGCTAAGTTGGGACTCCCCTGTAGGGATTGAACTTTCGAAAGCCGTGCCCGCAGTTATGGGCAGATGGGAATTTGTTAATGTCCGGTTGTAGATAACTTGAACCTTAATTCAATTAAAATGAATCAACTGAGTGTGTTACCGTGATGGCCTCTTCTCGGCAGAGTCCGGGAAGTGGACACGGTGTTGGAGTAATGGTTGCGCAGGTTGTTCGCTAGTTTCTCGCTCGTGCTTTGCCTCCTCTTCTCGCTCTCTTTTGCGAATAAGTTAGCCACCATACTTGCTAGTCGCTTGCTGCAGCTCCACTCATATTTTACCTTGCCTTACCTATAAGCTTGAATAGTCTTGATCGCGAGGGTGCGAGATTGCTGAGTCCCCGTGGCTCACAGATTACTATTACACCAGATGCAGGGCCCGATGATTCTGCTCCAGGAGACGCGTATGAGCTCAAGTGGGAGTTCGACGAAGACTCTCAACGATACTATGTTTCCTTTCCCGATGATCAGTAGTGGTGCCCAGTTGGGGGTGATTGGGACCGTTGTCGCATGTTGGGTTCTCTTTTATTTTGGTGCCGTAGTCGGGCCATGAGTGTTTGACTGATGTAATGTTATTTATGTACTTGATTGACGTGGCGAGTGTAAGCCAACTATGTTTTCTCCCCTTTATGATTTATATTACATGGGATGTTGTGAAGATTGCCTAACTTGCGACATATGCCTTCAATGCGATTATGTCTCTAAGTCGTGCCTCGACACGTGGGAGCTATAGTCGCATCGAGGGTGTTACACACCCACCCTCTGAAAATCGACTGACCCAAAAGTCAATTCAGTCGACTGAAGTGTAGCCAAATCGGAGCAGCATCACAAGCAAGAGCAAGAGTGAGAGCAGCACCGCGAGCAAGAGCAAGAGAAATAGCAAGAGCAGACCAGGCAGGGTACCGAGAGCAAGAGTAGAGCAGCAGCGCGAGAGAGAACTAAAGAAGCAGCAGCTCCTACTGATGTGGACATCGCCACCGGGGGAGCGACACCGTGGAGGAAGTAGCCGGCGACGCCGCCGTGGATGGAGCCACGCCATGTCGACTCGGGACCGAGCGTCGGCAGCACCGTGAGATCGAATCAATAAGAAAATGCGGCAATTAGTGTACAACCTCTTTGGTGGCGCCGATTAGGCCTCAGCTTCATTCGAGGAAATGGTGATGATGATGCTCTTTCGATGGTGCAGGTGAAGACGGCGGTGTGGGAATGGAGGTGGCACGAAAGACGAGGGGAACATCGGGGTAGCTCCTTGGAGGTGGAGGACGGGGTGGCGGAACCGGCGGGACGACGAGATTGACGATGGATCCTCATCCGGTACGATGGATGAGGGACGTCAAGGTGTTGTTATGGACGACGTCGTCGGGGAAGAGGCTCTGGCTGGGTGGCAGATGGAGGAGGGTGTGGGGCTTCGCTGGTTTTCGCGGCCTCGATGTACGAATGGGTGGGCAGATGGGATGGGAGCGGGGAACCATGGCTTAGGGACGCGCTTGTCCGAAATGTGCGGTAAGTCACGAAAGTACCCCCACCGATTTGAGCTAGGCGGTTCTTTCGGTTCAGGGGTATCACGGGCATTTCGCGTATCGAGATTTCGCGGGAGGTGGGAGTTTTCGCGCGCGTTGTAATTTTGGGATAGCAAGGCACGGGTTGAGATGGAGGGAGTTTTCGGAGCACAACAAGAAAAAGATATATATATATATATATCTTCAATATTTTGGGGTAACAAGGCGCGCGTTGAAGAGGTGGGAGTTTCACAGCACGATAGACAGAGATGCTAGCTTGAAATTTCGGCATAACAAGGCGCGGCTTGAAATTTCGGAAGAATAAGCTTAACATGTACCCAAAAAAAGACAATTCGCACCTCATCACTAGAGAGAGCCATGTCCTGTTTTACTATATTACTAGAAATTCATTCAAATACAACAAAGAAAACTAAAAAAAATTGGGACAACAAACATAACGTGTACAGTACCAAAACAATTTGCACTTCCCTCAACAATAAAAAATGTGTGTTATCTAGCATATGGACTAAATTTGAGTACATTTTCCCTGTTTGAATGGGATTTTACTCGGGTTAGTTATACAACCATCTAAATATTATCTTCACAACACATGACATGAATATAGGAGAAGTAAATTCCTATATAAATACGAACTACATGTACATACGATCTCAAATTCAAATATATGTATCCATTTTATGTTGAATTCAAATCATAGTACATGTATGATCTAGCTAGATGTTCGGTCTAAACCATGTATGATACTACGTACAATGTGTTTAAGACACACAACACACACAAACACCATTTAGACTAGTAAGGTACATGTGCATTGCACACATGAGATTTGGCAACCAACTTATGAATAAATACCACATTATAGCATGTAAGCTTTGAGTCATATATGCATGATGTAGATGTTCATTTAATTCGTATAGTTCATTTCATTCAAAATCATCTAGTTTTTATAAGAAAGCTAATCTATTTTAAGATTCATGGAATTGTGCGTTGTAAAGCATAAAGTAAAAACAAATAATGGCAAATCATGAAGAAAAACATTTAAGCAATTATGACACGGAAGATTCTAGAACAAAAAGAAGTGCTTGTGTTTTGAGGTTTGTGCATTATGCTTAAGTTCAACCATGGAGTCTTCTAGATTGTACATGTGGCAAAATCTGGTGGAATCTAGATGATATCCAACGGCCAGTAGTGCTCAAATTTGCCATCTCTGCACCATTGGATTGGCTTCATCCAACGACCATCTTTGAAAGTTAAAGTTATCCGCACACTATATAAAAAATATAAAATATAATATATAGGGGTATAGATATAGATATGTGATGCGAAAGCCACCCATCATCTCCAATTAGAATAGTGTGTCCATGCACGGATGTAATGTGGCCAAACGATGTGTGCCATCGGTATCTCAAATTCAAATCAGTCTGGCCTTGTTCAATGTGTATATAGTACAACATGCTCGTTTCCAAACCACACTGCGCATATCTCAGTTATATTCATACATGCATGGGTTTCAAACATCATGATCTCTCATTCAAATATTTGAATTCAACTTTACATTGATTATGACCTCACCTAGTCTTTTACACCCACACAGTCGTCTTCTCTTTATAATTGTACCACTAAATTTCTCTCGTGCATGCATGCACACACACTACCAGTCGGCATTATCCATCGCACACATGGAATCTTTTTCTTCAGGTCGGTCTCCCATGCATGAACACACACACACACACCTCCCCTCTCCATCATATCGGGAATTCTTTATCTCTCATGTGCATGCGCAACGATTGATGTTCCTCTATGTGTGTGTGTATATAGCTAGGTCTTTCCTAGTTTTCCACACAAACCGATCAATCTATATATCTAGTGAGGTCTCACCCTCTTTCCCACGTCCACATCGATCAATCTACACCTCTCTATATAGGATTACATAGCTAATACACCCACATTAATTATATATCCAATGTCCCCCTCTCATCATCCATGCCTTCCGCTTCATCTCTCAAACGCGCGCACAGTGGCGGAGACAGGGGGCAGCAAGGGCCCTGCCCCCCTAACATCACTATATATCGAGGCTAATATGAATGTGATCATTAGACAATTGTTGGTAAAATGGTTTAAGTTGATGAATTGGCCCTCCTCGTAAAGGAATAGCAATGCTTGGCCCCCTAGCTGCATTTATTTTTCATGGCTCCCCCACTGCGGGCAACAACACACGTTCTCGCCCCCTCTCTTTAAATATCGATCTCGCACTTGTGCACTCCTTCATAGTCTCCCTCCACTTGGCCCCTCGCACCATCTTCTAGCCCCCACCGGATTTTGCCACATGTACAATCTAGCAGACTCCATGGTTGAACTTAAGCATAATGCACAAACCTCAAAACACAAGTGCTTCTCCTTTGTTCTAGAATCTTCCGTACCATAACTGCCCAAACTTTTTTTCTAGTTGAATTGCCATTGTTTGTTTTTACTTTATGCTTTACAACGCACAATTCCATGAATCATAAAATAGATTAAGCTTTTTTATAAAAACTAATTGATTTTGAATGAGATGAACTATAAGAATTAAATGAACGTCTACATCAGGCATATATGACTCAAAGCTTACATGCTATAGTATAGTATTTATTCACAATTTGGTTGCCAAATCTGATGCGTGCAATGCATGTGTACCTTACTAGTACTTCGATTATGTGCAAAACACGCAAATTAGAATTCTAATGGCACTCTACACAGTGTCTCTCTTACAATTCATGAAGCCACGTGGCACATGTGGAGGTGTTGTCGCGACCTCCTTGTGTGGATTGATCACAGTGACGTGTTGTTGGTTCCAGAAGAATGTACTCGTCCTCTCTGAGGCACACAGGCGGTATATGCACGAAGCGAAGATGTGCACGCACGCCATGCACTCACTCATTCCGTTGCACGCACACGCGGGTACACGGGGGGACGCATTTTTGTACGAAGGTCCACCCCATGTGATAATTTGACACGTGTAAAGTCCTTCACTTCATTGATGGTCAACTAATATAGCGCATGCAAATTGAGTGCCGTGAGGGAGGAAGAAAGACATTACCACTTCACTGCATGCATGCGAGTAGTTAAATCATGGGTTGCTACTTCCATTGGTCTCCTTCGTATTTTGTGCCAATTTTTGACCATATTTTTAAGTAACATAATATTTATGCATGTCATAAAAAGTGGCACAAAAAAGGGGGCCAATAAACCAGGACGCAGGCAGCATGATCAATTTTTGCCAGGGCTACTGTTGGTGGCCTTTGTATTTAAATATGGATAGAGTGGAGTAGTACTATCTTTATCTTAGCCTCGTAGGGCTCTCCCAGTGCCTAGTCTCGCCTCCCCGCCTCGCCCACCGGATCCCGCCATGGATAATCCCTTAGATCCCAGGATCCCGCGGGCTGCCCTCTCGCTGCGGCCCGCAGCACTGCCGCCTTTGAGTAAAACCCACATGTGTTTTAGAGGGGATCCATTGCTCTGGAATCACAGATCGGTGGTGCCGGAGGACATGCCAGGGCTGCGTTTCAGGTGGTGGGCAGCAAGGGCAAATCAGATCGAGGAAGTGTCGCATCGATTGGAGAGAATTTCCAAGGAGCTACGCCTAGCGCAGCACAAGGCGGAGGCGCAAGTCGATCTTAGGGGAGAGATGCTGAGGGATGTCATCATCTGGCAACATTGTTGATTTCGAGCTAGGGCTAATGGCAGAGATCATATTCACGGAGTCGACTACGGAGGAAAGAATGCGCATGTCTGCGCAATGGCATGAGCAGCCGGTGCAACTATTCAAATGGGCGGTAGGAGAAGCCAAATCCCGGGACCAATTGCGGCGGCGCCGCTGGGCATGCATCGTAGGCGAGGTGAGCTGCCCTCCTTCCTCGCCAGTGATGCAGTGACCTAGTCGGTTGCTGCTGTAGTGAACTTGCAACGCCGTGTCGGTCTGCAACCTTGACAATCACTCCATCTATATGTACTTATTGTATTCCTATGAAAATACTTGGTCATTTGGAAAAACATGGTAATTGATTTATCACTAGTTTTAGAATGCTTGGTCGTGACAATTAACCGAATCCACAACCAGAAGTCTCCATCGTGTAATACTTTATGGTCGGTCGCACCAACAGACGCTCGGTCACACCCGTGTCTCACCGAAGGGACACGCATCGGCTTGGTCTGACATGTACAACCAGTTACATCACTGACTTGTGCGACCGCATTTGAGCAGTGTAGTACTCCCTCTATCTCAGTTTACAAGTCTTGCACATGTACCTAGGTCATTAATTTGACCAACTTAATAAGAGGCATACATTACGAAAAATATATCATTACAAACTTCAAATATTCTATTTTTATGATATATTTTTTATGTTAAACAATTTATTTTATATAAGTTACATTGACGACCTAGATACACATGCAAGCCTTGTAAACTGAGATGGAGGGAGTACTTGAAATTTATGTTCCACTAAACTCATCGGGAGCCGTTTCAGGCCCCAAAAACAAATCCATCAATTAATCTTTACCTTGTTCCCATCACATTCCAAAGTACTAGTGCTAAAATTAAGTGCAAGCCTGCTCACACCTACTAGTATGTACCAAACCTGAATGTGTTCCCACTATGTAGGTTTTAGTACTAGTGCTAGTACTTAGGTTATAAAAAGGGATACTACCTAACCGAAAATTACTCTACCTTCCTCCTCATAAGTCCTTCTTCGTCCATCCTTGCCATGGCCGGTGTGCAAAGCTCTAGATCGAGAACTACTCGTAACAAGGGAGTGGCAACCAAGGCTGCGGGAAAAAGGGCTCGTCGCCTCGCAGACACCTCGAAAGATCTCTCACGAGAAGGCGATGACTCCAAGGAGCGCCCTAGCCGCGGAGGTGAACATGCCGGCATGCCCGATCAGCTCAATAAGCACCTCAATAAGTAGAAGGAGTTCATCCACAGCTTGGTGGAGTTGCTGAAGGAGAGCCTCCACGACATGCCCGCTGAGCTCAATGAGCAGGGAGAGTTGACTGCCTTGGTGATGCTGCTGAAGAAGAGCATTGCCTCAGAGAAGAAGGCGACCGGCGAAATCCTGCAACTTCAGGAGGACAAGGCAAAGCTCTGCCACGAGCTCGACCTGCTGAAGGAGGAGAACGCTGGCTGGAAGAAGCTGCATGAGAATAGTAGTTCCTCGATGAAGATGATGCATGCCCTCGTCATGGAACAGAAGGAGGAGTAGGCGAAGCTCCGCATCGAGCACCCGACTGCTGTCAAGGTACATAATGAAGCCGTGGAACAGATGATGAAGGCTCGCGTCGAGAAATCCTGTGTCATGGACAGAATGAAGAAGATGGCGGAGGAGACGCGCAAGGAGATGACGGTCGTGGAGGCGATGAAGAAGCAGTTATGGCTCTGCAGCCAGCAACCCTTCATGTAGTAGAGAGCAGCACCCCAGACTTGTGTGTGCGTCTTCCTTCTTTTTGGGGGGTGATAATCTTCCTTCCTCTTTTGCTCCTGTGTTTCTTCTTTTGCTTCGTGTGTTTCGGAGCACGTGTCACGTTCTCTGCGAGGCATGAATAGAACAATGCTAACAATGAGATGAGTAGCAAATTAGATCATTTTTTATCGCCATATGGCACTGGGCCGCCATGTTTTGTGCTCCTCCTCGTACTCCAGTGGAAAACTTGAGTATACCGAACAGTTCTTTGCTCCTCCTTAGGTCGTCAGCACATTTATACGAGTAGTCAAATCACAAGGCCCCGTCTCCCAGCAGTAATGAGCTGTCAAATCACAAAGCCCCTCGCCTCTCTTGAAACTGACCAAGCTAGACTGCCCCGCCCTCTAGACGTTTAAAAATGTATACTTTTGTACAGTAGTAGTATCGATGGATTGCGCCATGGAGCAAAACTAACAAGATGAAATAAAATAAAAAAGGTGGTACATATAAAGAGCGCTCCTCGCCAAATTATACATATAGTACTATTAAAAAAGCTAGTACGTGCTTAAATGGGGTGATAAATTCTATTAAAGAAATTAGCATGGCTACTTAATTCTTGGGTTCTTATTATTTATGCCACTAGTTGTGTATCACTACTCAGTTTTTCCATTAGAAGTTACAACTACTCGAAAATGCCAATGATTTGTGAGATGCCTGCTCTAAAATGCAATTAGATATCTCAAAAATGCCATCGTTAAGTTAGATGTTTGCTCAAAATGCCATTAGACATTGTTATTTTCACATCAAACCCATTGACCATGTTATATGACAAAAAATAAGCCGATTCTCACAATGATAAGTGTGGCTCCGCTTGTCAGAAGTAACCAAGCGAATAATTTTATAGGAAAATAAGAATGTTGTTGGGATCAAGTAGGCCCCACACTTTATTTTACTGTAGTGAGATAGAGGGAGAGCTGGCATGTTGGTCCATCGGTATTTATGTTATTATAACATGGCAAAAGAGATTTGAGTCGCAATAATGGTGTCAAGCACAACACACCCCTCAAATAAAACTAAGCACCCTGAAATTCTTTGACAAAACTAAGCGCCCTGAAATTCTTTGACAACTAAACTGCTGGCTATATGATGTTGGCCATATATGTTGTACGTATATAATGTGAAGAAACGAGTGGTAGTACTATACCAACTAAAACATGAACTGTAAGAAATACTAGTATGTACGTACTGAAGAGTTAAAGTAACGAGAAGAAACATAACATAGTTCTGCTGGGGGCTCAGTACAACACACCCCTGAAATAAAACTAAGCACACCTGAAATTAAACTAAGCAACTAATCCGATAGACACTGCATTAGAACCACCATGAGCAACGACACTGCCACCTTACTCGGACTCCTCGTCCACGTCCTCGACTTCGTCCTTGTCCCTCTTCCTCTTGGCCGATACTTATTTGCTTGAACCGCACACTTGGCTCTTGCTCTTCATCCAACCCTTGTAGATATTGAAACATAGGTAGCCATCCATTGCAGCGTAGTGGATGTGGTCTATATCTATTACATTCCACTGCCATGCACGATGAAACTTGGGTGGAGGTTTCTGCAGTTTACCGTACGAAGGATGAAGCATGGCTCCTGCCAGGGTCAGCGTTGAAGGCTAATCACGGGAGGGCACCAGCCCTTTCTTCTGGAGGTCGAAGGGGTTGCCTACAACGAGGCCTATTCGACCCAGGACTGTTCTGTCATCGTAAAGTGTACAGTAACGAATTTGACTAGGCCGCCCTTAAGGAAGTTCTTAAATTCCTTGCACTCAACGTCAGCATGGCATATGTGGTAGACCAAGCATAAGTCATGCACGAAACCTAGATCACGGCGGGCTGCATCTTCTCTTCCTCCTTCAGATTCTTCTCTTTGTCTAGGGTTGTGGTGTACTCAACATCTAGCCCAGCGACCCATTCATCATTTGAGTTTTCGAACATGCGTTTGAAGCGAGCAAGGCATCCTTTCACCGTCGCGGAAGAACGGGTGTAGATGACGTTGGACTCATTGTCGGTGATGGTTCTAACCTTGTTATCACCGCTGATCATGGAGATTTGGGACACCATGGATTTGGGAGGAGGGTTAGGATTAGTGGAACTGTCGTAATGTGAAAGGACGGGACGACTAGTAGTGAACTTCTGTAATGTTAAAGGACGTTCGGGGATGAGTAGGAGCGAACTGCCAGCGGTTTTTCGATTGAAAAATGTTGAGTAGGAAATGCGAACGGCAGGGTAGTGGCTTGCCCGGTGGATAAATAGATTCATGCACAACACTATGGGGGCCCAATTATATGTCATGTCTACTCGACGCCCAATTAAATGGCTTTCGACATCATGTCAAGCATTAGGAAATTTACAGGTGATATGAAGCTTTCCATTCTCCCATGATACGGGCTTCCGAGAGCCCTTGGATCTGAGATCGAATGGTTGCATGGCGTGATTCTAGACCTATGGGTGAATATCCTATCCTGGAGGGTTATTCTGCAAATTTTCAGCAACTTAGCATGCGAACGTTCGATCTCAGATCCAAGGGGTGCCAGCAGCCCGTATCATGGTCGCGCCTACCACGACCATCGCCTCGCTCGCGCGGTCACGCCCTTGGAGATTTAACACTGTGCTTTAGGCTATCTGATGTTGGCATGGCATATATAGTCATCACTTAGTCACTCATACAACAAGGTTAGCTATAAGGTTGGCTATAAGAGTATTTTTTACCTATCTCTATCACTTTCTTCATAGTATTTATTGCATTTGCCAAGGAGTGACCTCTTCCAATGGAATGGTGCTTAGATGAGGTGCTAAGGGCATTAAATGGCTTAGCAACTCAAGTCCCCAATGCATAGGTGCTTAGTTTTTTGTTGCTAAGTTTGCTTCATTTAATTAGCTATAGACTCAAAATTGTCTTTTCACCTAGGTACACGCGCTTAGCACTGTTTCTTACTGGAGTCACCAAACTAGTCTCTCTTCTTAATTAACTTGCCACAGCAGACTTTATGCCTATGTGGCAGGCTTAGCACCTATACGAGCAAGTACAATAGTGGGCTATAAGGCCGCTTACATGGCATTTTTGCATATGTGGAGGAAAGAGGCAAGGAAAAAGTGGAGGAGTGGGCTCTCATGCAAGAGCCAGCCTCTACATGGTGGAGCATTGGGAGAGGCACCTGTATACCATGGAGGTGGTCAGGACTCGGGAGACTCACGCCGGTCGTAGTGCCATAGTTAAAATGATAATGGCAAGTCAAATCATGGGCCCCACCTGTCCAGCAGTAACTTGCTGTCAAATCACACAGCCCTATGTTTGCAGCAGCCTACTCCCTCATCTTCTCGCGTCTCTGTCGAACCGACTAGGCGGAACTGCCCCACCTACCGCACGGGAAAAGCTCCGCCCTCAACTTTTAAATAGTATAGTATACTCATTTTGTATCCATGGATTGCGCCATGGAGCAAAGCCTCAAGAAAATGGCAGCACACATGT
Organism: Triticum dicoccoides; assembly: GCF_002162155.2. Taxonomy (NCBI): domain Eukaryota; kingdom Viridiplantae; phylum Streptophyta; class Magnoliopsida; order Poales; family Poaceae; genus Triticum; species Triticum dicoccoides. The sequence goes on along the minus strand of NC_041390.1, from coordinate 528,958,456 downwards.
ATGGAGTATACAGCACGCCCGTCGCGTTCGCGCCGCACCCCAGACGGTCGGTCGGTCTAGCACGCCGCTCTCCGAATGGAACACGCGTCATATTACGTTTGCACACACATGTGGGACCGCAATTGAGAACTGACCATTGGCACACTCCCCGGCCCTGCAAGTCAGTGAGTTAATAGAAGAGAGAGACGAGCGATAGTACTAGAGAAGTTTTGTACAGATGTTGGTGCCTGGACGATCCCTGCATGACACGGAAGATCAGTTCGTCCATGCATGTGACCAGACTCCAACAGACGCTTGAATTGGCTATCGTCTACATATCATGGAGGTTGTGTTGTATAGGGTTGTAGTTCTGATGAGAAATCTAAAAAAATCTCGCAATATTAGGTGTCATGTGCTTCGGATCATTGCGAGGGTTAAACAGCGACAACTGAGTTCCTCCAAGGCACTGGTCATTGGGGGCACATGCATGAAAACTACTCGGCTACCATCTAGGTCAAGTCGGCTATGTTAATTAGGACATCTATCGATGGACCCCTTTTCTAGAAGTTTATCTTTAATTTGAGCTTTGATCCTCGTCTAGTTTGTCCGTCGGGATTCATGTTGTCTCCTTTGGGTAGTGAGGTTATGGTTTCTTGTCATGTGGCATTTTTTCGTGTTATATGTTATAATCTGGTGCTTCAGATCAAAATGACGACAACTGCGCCTCTGGGGCACATGCATGAAGACTTCTCAATAGTCATTGACGAGCTCAAGCCGGCTCCGGTAGACAAAAGAAAACTAGTACTCCACTATATAGCCAGGAGCCTCCGCGCTTGCTTGCTAGTGTTGCTCTCTTGACACCGTCTTGTCCTCTCCAGATCTAAACACGACAGCGGTGGCCACACTCTCTCTCTCTACTCACCGCTGGTCACAGATCTAGCTGGATCCTCTCCACCGGGGAAGGTTAGAAGGTGCAACGTTCACGCGGTCGTCCTCGGCGATGGCTCTTACCCACTGCCAGCGCGTCCCGATCAGCGTGCCTTGTCGTTCTATCCCAAGCACCGCTGGCTAGGGAGGGCCTCTGACCCCTTCTTCCTCGTTGCCGTAGTGTGGGCAGATCCGGCCTCCCGCCGCCCACCTAGCAACATCCTGCAACCCTCAGGTATAACCTCCTTCGAAACCGGCCTTGCTCTACTTCCTAATCTCCTGACATTGCTGCATTTGTATCTTTTACTATTTCTCAGGCCCCCTCGTAGATAGAATCGATCGGCTGTTCGAAAGCCACCTAAATTTTTACTGTTAAGAGGTAAAACTAGTTCATGCACTCGAATCTAGTACTACTTGGTTCAAACAAGGAAGAAAGGGGGTGGGTGGGGTAAGATTTGTTACCTGAATCTAGGACTTGGTCGAAAGAGGAAATAATGGGGGCGAAAATTAGTAGAGACTGGCTATCCAACTGGTCACTTGGTCTAATAGGGAAATAAAGGGAAACGCAGTACAAACTCAATATAAGCTCGATCTATTAGTTGAAAAAGGAAAGAAAGTGGGGACTAGGGACAAGTCAACAGAGTAAGTCCAGCAGTAGATTTGCTAGCCTCACACAGTATAAGGTGGCTATACCAAACAAAAATGGGATCAACCCAGATAACCTGTTCCGATGTTTGTTGCCCCGAGCCACTCTTATGTAATGCCACTAGTAAAATGTAGTAGTCGCACTGTTAAAAGTAAGGACACGTTAAACCAATGTTGTTTTCAATGTAATGCCTCCAGTAATATGAATCAATGGCACTTTTTTTCATGTCATGCTAACGTTCCCATTAAGATAAGTTGCTTCTTTTTGTTAGAAATGCAACTGTCCTGGTCCGCCTACTCTCCCGTGGCCAAATACCAACTCTGTAGCAGCTATTAATGTAATGTTGCTGGTAAAATGAAGCAATGGCACCATTCAAGTAATGTCGTATTTAACGGTTTTCATAGTTAATCATAATGCCCACACTAATATCTAGTAATGTTGTTGCTTTAGAAATTGCTACTATCCTTGTAGGGTTGCCATTTAGATAAGGAACATGCTTCTTTTCATTTGATGTATGTTTCATCACTTGTTAGTCACCCTCCTTTCCACCTTTTTTGTGCAAATAGAGATATACATTTCACGCTTGATCTTAGTTGAACTGCACAAATGATATCCAAATTATAGTTGAACATTCCAGGAGCTTCGCAACAAACCTTGATGTTGCTCAATTTTATTGCAACTAATGATGAAGAAGCTCTGCGGGATTTGTTTTCTGATGGAAATGGAGCCGGGGTTGGGGCCCTTTTCTTAAAAAAATGAAGAAGTTGCTAGCTCATGGGACATTGCTTCATTTTAGGTGAGCTGCACCAAAAGGTCCCATGAATCAAATCATCCATGTTGGCGACTCGTGTCATCCCTTCTACGATAGCGTTGAGTGCAGATATGGTTCCCATCACGAGGTATGTTCCTTTTTGGTCTGACCGTTTGCCAAAGATCCTGCATGTTGAGTCTGCTCTTGTGCTACTGTTTTGGCACTGCCATGATAAAGCAGTAATATTATTATTTTGCACATTAATCTAGTGGCACTATTAATTTGAGGCAATGTTTTGGCACCGCTAGTGCCACTGATTTTTTTATATATTGAAAGAGGGGGTTTCCTCTGATTTCATTAAAGAAACCCAACCATAGAGAACCATTATCCGACAACATCTCAGTGTAAACGGGCAGTTATGCAACTACTACTAGAACGGACTAAGTACTAGCAGGAGACAAGTTCACCGCGTAAGTTAGGCAGGTAGGGGGACGCAGCACCAGCTCGACCAAGTTTGGATTACAACCCAAATGCTACCACAGAAACATCAGGGGGGGGAGATAGGGACTGAAAGAGCCAGCTTTAGCATCCCAGTCTAAGCACCCCCGGCCTCCATCCTTGCGATGCACGGTACACCTCGTTTCCCACCTGCTCGAACCTAGTGCCATTGATAAAATGAAGTAATAGTATAGTTAAAATAGAGCGAGTGTCCTCTATATCATTTCATTTCCAATGTAGATAAAGAAAGTGCTTCTCTTTGTTAGTATATGTTTCATCAACTAGTACCATTGTTAATGTTTAAGCGTTTCTGCAAACTTGGGTGCTTAATTTTAGTTGATCTGCACAAAAAATAGAGATTCGAATGTCTCAAGGCCCCTCCTTGTACTACCGTTGTACACTGATGTTCATCACTGGCAGAAGGTGTATCGGGGAGACTTGGGTCGATTTCCAGTATGAGGCGTCCCGTATGAGGCATTGCAGGGCCCATCTCGCCCTCACAACATGGCATACTATGATACTACTGCAATATTTTCTTCTACTTATTAGTGTATGTTTCATCAACTAGTGCCACTATAATGTAATCACGCTTTTTCATTATTTGTGCAAATAGGGTTATTCAGCTGCATTTTGGTGGAACTGCACAAATGTACGGATGTAACCGGCATATATGCAGAGTGTGAGGTGTGCCAAGTAAAAATTATCGACACCAACCATGATCCATGCACGCATTGGCATCCACCACCACCAGTGGGATGTGTGGCGCACTCTGTGGACAGATCTTTCTCGACAGCAAATCCTCTAACCAAATACTAGTAGCTTATATTGGCAGTTTTCTAGGGAGTACTCTTTTCTGAAAGAAGCACCAATCTCTTTTTCTTTATTTGTACACAGTGTCACAACTTTGACCCGAAGGTCCAGAGCTATTTTAGGGTGATTGGTGTAGTACTCGGAGACTGATTGTAAGGATGATTTTCATTAGTTGTCACACTGATTGTAAGAATGAGCAGATGGAAGATTAGGTTAGTGCGAAGCTTACCTTAAACCCTACCGCCGCCGTTGAAATGAGATGAGCGTCGAGGGAACCGTGGAGAACGGCGGGGAAGCAACTTCGCGCCATCTGGCCTCCTCTTGTGGTGGGAGAACGAATACTCATGTGACTCCGGCTGGCTCTGCGGTGACGCCCCCGATTTGATCGTACACTAATCATACACGCAAATGTGTACGATCAAGATCAAGGACTCACGAGAAGATATCACAACACAACTCTAGACACAAATTAAAATAATACAAGCTTTATATTACAAGCCAGGGGCCTCGAAGGCTCGAATACAAGAGCTCGATCAAAGATGAGTCAGCGGAAGCAACAATATCTGAGTACAGACATAAGTTAAACAAGTTTGTCTTAAGAAGGCTAGCACAACAGCAACAACGATCGAAAAGGCAAGGCCTCCTGCCTGGGAGCCTCCTAACTACTCCAAATCGTCATTGGTCTTCAAGCAGTAGTAGGCATCCTCCGGGTAGTAGTAGTCATCGGTGGCGTCGTCTGGCTCCTGGGATCCGTCATCTGGTCGCAACAATCAGGTATGGGGGAAAAAGAAGTAGCAAAGCAACCGTGAGTACTCATCCAAAGTACTCGCAAGCAAGGAGCTACACTACATATGCATGGGTATCAGAATAAGGGTATCATATGTGGACTGAACTGCAGAATGCCAGAATAAGAGGGGGATAACTAATCCTGTCGAAGACTACGCTTCTGGCCACCTCCATCTTGCAGCATGTAGGAGAGAGTAGATGGTAAGTTCACCAAGTAGCATCAAGTAGCATCGTATAGCATAATCCTAACCGATGATCCTCCCCTCGTCGCCCTGTGAGAGAGCGATCACCGGTTGTATCTGGCACTTGGAAGGGTGTGTTTTATTAAGTATCCGGTTCTAGTTGTCATAAGGTCAAGGTACAACTCCAAGTCGTCCTGTTACCGAAGATCACGGCTATTCGAATAGATTAACTTCCCTGCAGGGGTGCACCACATAACCCAACACGCTCGATCCCATTTGGCCGAACACACTTTCCTGGGTCATGCCCGGCCTCGTAAGATCAACACGTCGCGGCCCTACCTAGGCACAACAGAGAGGTCAGCACGCCGGTCTAAATCCTATGGCGCAGGGGTCTGGGCCCATCGCCCTTTGCACACCTGCACGTTGCGAACGCGGCCGGAAGCAGAACTAGCCCCCTTAATACAACAACAGGCTTACGGTCCAATCCGGCGCGCGCCACTCAGTCGCTGACGTCACGAAGGCTTCGGCTGATACCATGACGTCGAGTGCCCATAACTGTCCCCGTGTAGATAGTTAGTGCGTATAGGCCAATAGCCAGACTCAGATCAAATACCAAGATCTCGTTAAACGTGTTAAGTATCCGCGAACACCGACCAGGGCCAGGCCCACCTCTCTCCTAGGTGGTCTCAACCTGCCCTGTCGCTCCGCCACAAAGTAACAGTCGGGGGCCGTCGGGAACCCAGGCCCACCTCTACCGAGATGGAGCCACCTGCCCCTTCAGCCCCCATCTCCAAACAGTATCACCGGTAATGTAACAGTGTAAAGTATATAGTATATGCCCGTGATCACCTCCCGAAGTGATCACGGCCTAGTAGTATAGCATGGCAGACGGACAAGAGTGTAAGGCCACTGATGGAACACTAGCATCCTATACTAAGCATTTAGGATTGTAGTTAAGGTATCAACAGTTGTAACAACAATGACAGGCTATGCATCAGAATAGGATTAACGGAAAGCAGTAACATGCTACACTACTCTAATGCAAGTAGTATAGAGAAGAGTAGGCGATGTCTGGTGATCAAGGGGGGGGGGGCTTGCCTGGTTGCTCTGGCAAGAAGGAGGGGTCGTCAACTCCGTAGTCGAACGGGGCGGCAGCAGCGTCGGTCTCGTAGTCTATCGAAGAGAAGAGGGGGAAGAAACAATAAATATAAAGGAAACATAGCACCACAAAGCATAACATGGCAATAAGATGTGCCAGGTGTGACCTAACACGGTAGGAGGTGATACCGGCGAAGGGGGAAAACATCCGGGAAAGTATCCCCGGTGTTTCGCGTTTTCGGACGATGAGGCGCGTGGGCGTCGGCGTTCACGGCCACAGCTGCGCTGGATCTGGGGCAAGAGAGGGAGGGGCATAGGAGTGGGGAAAATATCTGGTGGGGGAAGGGGAGCTGACGAAGCCGAGGGGACTCTGCCTTATCTTCTCAGCGCAACAGCGGCGCGGGGGCGGCGAGCGGGTTCGGCGAGGACAGCGGGCGCGCCTCGGTCGGCTTCCCCTGTATCGAGGTGGAAGGCGACCAAGGGGGAAGTTCGGTCGGGCTGGCTCGTTGAGATGGGCCAAGGCCCGGGGTCAGGGGAGGCCTTTCTGTCTCTTCTATTTTTTTGTTGCATTTTCCTTTTACTTATTTTCTTTTTACTGTTTCTCTTATTTTGTCTTAAGTAAACCCACCAAATGATTTTTGTAAATGGTAATTTTTGTCTCATAAATACCAATTTATATTTTGGGCTGACACAAAAAGTTTGGGGGCATTTGGAAATATATAACCATTTGTTTATTTCCAAAAGATTATTTTTGTTGTTTTTGGCTCACTTAATTTTTTTTTGGATCAAATGGTGAGGCAAATGATGACGATTACAACATGAAAATGATCAAGGGGATTATAGAACAATTAGAACATTTTAGTTTTAACATATGGAAACTTTTATTTTTGACTTTACTTTAAGTTTGAATTTGAACCGGTTTGAATCAAAGTGAGATTAGCAACAGTAACAGCGATGACATGGCATTATTAGAAGAGGGTTACTGTAGCTTGATTATCCGGGCGTCACAATTCTCCTCCACTACAAGAAATCTCGTCCCGAGATTTAAGGGGTGTAGTAGGGGGAAAGACAAGGAAAGGACGGACCTTAACACAGGATAGGTAACTGGGGGCCATCTCTCGAGTTGAAATTTTAGAAAGACATCGAGAGCAAAGCAAGAAGGTGCAATAAAAAGTTTCAAGCGACAGGCAATCGTTCGTTGCCTGAAACACAGAGCGAAAGGGTTTCAAGAGCAATGGGAATAAGTATTGCGTCTGATACCAGAACAGATCACAAGGATGGTGACTCGTGAATTACATACGAAGCCAAGCACGAGGGACAACTTTGAAAACAAGGAGAGTCGGGTTTCGATCCTGTGGGACTGTGGGTTATGGGCCCACCACGTGGGTTAGAAGTAGGAAGGGTGCTAACATTTGCACAGTTATGATAGCAAGGCAGGTCAGAGGATAGCATGTTAGTTATGTTGGCAACAACGTCGGTACCAAGGGCGAGGGACGAAGAGAACCATTTTCCTGCTCGCAAGGCGAGGCGGACCAGTAGGCAAAATTCTCATCCATCGGCGGCTACCGAGATGTCATCAACAATAGTAACAAGGTCTTACTGACAAAGTTGTATATCGAGGCATTTACATAAGCAGCGAATTATCACTGCTCAAATATGTTACGTTACAAGAAAGGTTAACATAACAATGGAAAGGAAAGTGTAGACTCAAATCAGTTATTGGTGTCCTCGAGTGTCTACCAACTCAGAACCCGTGGAAAATTTTGAATCGGCGAGAAATAACAGTTGATGAAGAACTCATAAGAAATTATGTAGTTCCGTGATATTCTCGAGATACCAAAGGGGTAATACTCGAAGGTAGATCAAAGTAGAGGTTGGACAGGTTAAACGATCTGAAGAAGACAAGTACTTTAACTTGTCCGAGAAATGGAATCAAAGGAGAACAATCATGGTCGGAACCACGGTTGCAAAGGACCAATATAGATACAAAATGAACTTATCACAAGGGGGTCGTTATTATCATAACAAGAAGCTTCCATGATAAGTTCCACATCGGGTCCATGGGCATGAACACAAAGGTTCAAGGTCGACTCCCACTTCTTCCATGCATAACCTTTCATTTTACTTCTCGCTTTTGATGAAGCTGTAGTGTAGAAATTTTATCTAGCAAAATACCAGAAGAGTATGACTCGTGAAGACTTTCGAGTTCACACATAATAAGGAAGGCATAGGTTCAACCCATCGGGGTATCGTGGAAACATATTCCGCAAGCTTCAATAGTAAACATCACTAGCTCGAAAGTAGAGCATTGTTCAAAAGAAGACGATACAATTTACCAAAGGCATTATATACCCATGGAAGGCTCACAAGGTTATTCAATATGAAGGACACTGTCGGATAAAATCCAACAAAGGAACCGATGGTCCACAAGGGATCTGATGTGAGCATCGGTACTCAATCAGAGGAAGAAAATGCAAGGAGATCTGATTATAGAAACAACTGACTAATTCAAAGTTCAAATGCAAAGGAATTATGAATTCCAAGACAAGGGATCAGAAGCAATGCTCTGATTAGGTATGGATAAGTTGAATTGCCTTAGGGGTACAATCAAAGGCAATTAGATTGGTCGAGATCCAACTCATGTTTAAAATGACGTCTGAGCCGGAAGGACGAAATGAAGGATCTGATTAAGAATTGCGAGCATTCACAACATATTGGTTCAACAGACTCAAACTGATAATGACTAAGGATGACAACAAGATTACCATACTCATGGGATCAATCATAATGCAAGCAAGTAAGAATTTCGAGAGCAGTAGGTTGTTGATGATTTTCAGGAGATCGAATGGTATTTCGAAGACCTTTGTGAAACACCTGAACAACTGGGATGAGCGGATACTCGGCAAGTGCGAGGAAATATCCGTAGGGGTATTCATGTAACAAGGAACTGCAAGGCAGTAGGCACAAGGATTCTCGGAACAACGAGTATTTCGGGATAATAACAAGAGCATCTGGGGACTAAGGTAAGAATGGCAAGTGCATGTAGTTATCCATAGGGGTTGACGGTGGAAGGGAATTGCAAACGCAATGAGCACAAGTTCTCGGGATAACATCGGAGAGTATCTTCTGAATCTTCTGGTGTAGCAGACGAACATCGGTAATAAGTTGCTCTCCGGGTGAAAGTGATCATGAGATCCTAATGTTAGAATTAGTAAAAATTTATTTAACCCGAATAGAAGAGAGATCGAAGTCCCAGAGTATAGACGAGGAATAAAAGATACTAATACCATCCAGATGGCGACGTGGGCCCGTAAGGCGCACAGCCATGTTAGTAAAAAGTTTTGTAATGTCTAGAATCGACTTCGGCCAAGGAGTTTGGAAGGGGGATTCCTACAGGCAGTCGGCTCTGATACCAACTTGTGACGCCCCCGATTTGACCGTACACTAATCATACACGCAAATGTGTACGATCAAGATCAAGGACTCATGGGAAGATATCACAACACAACTCTAGACACAAATTAAAATAATACAAGCTTTATATTACAAGCCAGGGCCTCGAAGGCTCGAATACAAGAGCTTGATCAAAGATGAGTCAGCGGAAGCAACAATATCTGAGTACAGACATAAGTTAAACAAGTTTGTCTTAAGAAGGCTAGCACAAAAGCAACAACGATCGAAAAGGCAAGGCCTCCTGCCTGGGAGCCTCCTAACTACTCCAAATCGTCATTGGTCTTCAAGCAGTAGTAGGCATCCTCCGGGTAGTAGTAGTCATCGGTGGCGTCGTCTGGCTCCTGGGATCCGTCATCTGGTCGCAACAATCAGGTATGGGGGAAAAAGAAGTAGCAAAGCAACCGTGAGTACTCATCCAAAGTACTCGCAAGCAAGGAGCTACACTACATATGCATGGGTATCAAATGGAATAAGGGTATCATATGTGGACTGAACTGCAGAATGCCAGAATAAGAGGGGGATAACTAATCCTGTCGAAGACTACGCTTCTGGCCACCTCCATCTTGCAACATGTAGGAGAGAGTAGATGGTAAGTTCACCAAGTAGCATCAAGTAGCATCGTATAGCATAATCCTAACCGATGATCCTCCCCTCGTCGCCTTGTGAGAGAGCGATCACCGGTTGTATCTGGCACTTGGAAGGGTGTGTTTTATTAAGTATCCGGTTCTAGTTGTCATAAGGTCAAGGTACAACTCCAAGTCGTCCTGTTACCGAAGATCACGGCTATTCGAATAGATTAACTTCCCTGCAGGGGTGCACCACATAACCCAACACGCTCGATCCCATTTGGCCGGACACACTTTCCTGGGTCATGCCCGGCCTCGTAAGATCAACACGTCGCAGCCCTACCTAGGCACAACAGAGAGGTCAGCACGCCGGTCTAAATCCTATGGCGCAGGGGTCTGGGCCCATCGCCCTTTGCACACCTGCACGTTGCGAACGCGGCCGGAAGCAGAACTAGCCCCCTTAATACAACAACAGGCTTACGGTCCAATCCGGCGCGCGCCACTCAGTCGCTGATGTCACGAAGGCTTCGGCTGATACCATGACGTCGAGTGCCCATAACTGTCCCCGCATAGATGGTTAGTGCGTATAGGCCAATAGCCAGACTCAGATCAAATACCAAGATCTCGTTAAACGTGTTAAGTATCCGCGAACACCGACCAGGGCCAGGCCCACCTCTCTCCTAGGTGGTCTCAACCTGCCCTGTCGCTCCGCCACAAAGTAACAGTCGGGGGCCGTCGGGAACCCAGGCCCACCTCTACCGAGATGGAGCCACCTGCCCCTTCAGCCCCCATCTCCAAACAGTATCACCGGTAATGTAACAGTGTAAAGTATATAGTATATGCCCGTGATCACCTCCCGAAGTGATCACGGCCTAGTAGTATAGCATGGCAGACGGACAAGAGTGTAAGGCCACTGATGGAACACTAGCATCCTATACTAAGCATTTAGGATTGTAGTTAAGGTATCAACAGTTGTAATAACAATGACAGGCTATGCATCAGAATAGGATTAACGGAAAGCAGTAACATGCTACACTACTCTAATGCAAGTAGTATAGAGAAGAGTAAGAGATATCTGGTGATCAAGGGGGGGGGGCTTGCCTGGTTGCTCTGGCAAGAAGGAGGGATCGTCAACTCCGTAGTCGAAGGGGGCGGCAGCAGCGTCGGTCTCGTAGTCTATCAAAGAGAAGAGGGGGAAGAAACAATAAATATAAAGCAAACATAGCACCACAAAGCATAACATGGCAATAAGATGTGCCGGGTGTGACCTAACACGGTAGGAGGTGATACCGGCGAAGGGGGAAAACATCCGGGAAAGTATCCCCGGTGTTTCGCGTTTTCGGACAGATGAATCGAAGGGAAATGTTGTGTGTTCGCTATGCTAGGGATGCGTGGCGGACGAACGGGCTACGTATTCGGGTTTGTCTCGTCGTTCTGAGCAACTTTCATGTACAAAGTTTTTCCATCCGAACTGAGGTTTATTTTATAACGATTTTTCAAAGTTTAATTGAATTCTTGGGATTATTATATTTAACTTAAACCGAATTGACTAAGTTAATTTTGAATAGTCAAAGGGCAGGTGTGGCCCACATGTCATAGACTATTTACCTAAATAATTAAACAAATCTAACCTATTTAAAAGGGCCTACATGTCATCTACTACTAGACTAACTTAACACTAATTAAACCTAGTAGTACTAATCTAAGCTAGGGCCGGCCACTAATGGGCATAGCCCAACCGCCCACACGCATGATGCACACATACACACACAGGAGCACACGGCCATGGCCAACTGTACGCACACACACTATGCAAAACACACACTCACCCACACATAGCTCTGTTTTCTGCTAACAAAAGATAGCATTTTGTTATTTTCATAGGATTTAATCCATGCATCGAAAGGGTTTGGTCCAGTGGGATAAAATGGAGTTTGTCAAGTATACTTTCTACTCATATTATTTTTAGCCTTGTTAACAGTTGTTTAATCTCTGTTTAGGTGTTGCCCGGGGGTTACTCATTGTAGATTTAGCAAAGCTAACTACATCTACAGTAGCTAGTAGTAGTACTCGTAGAGGAGTGGTGGCTTCGTAGAGGAGTGGTGGCTGGGCAGAGCCGTGGCGCGGGCGTGGCCAAGCGCAGTAGCGCGCGTGCGGGCGCGCGGCCGGCGCGGGGCACGCAAGGGCAGCGGTCGGAGGCGAGGTGGAACGAGACGCGAACGCGGTGTCGCGAGCGGCTGCAGGGCCTGACGACGGCAACAACAAAGCAGCAGCTGCATCAGCACAATAGCAGGGAGAGGCAGCAAGCATCTGCAGAGCAGAGCGGGCGCGGTAGATGGGCCGGGCACGCGGCCGAAGCTGCTACGACGCGGCCCGGGCGTAGCAGGGGGGTTGTGGGCGAGTGCGTCGATGGGTGCGGCCGCGGCGACTACGGCCAGGGCCAGGAGCGACGACGAGGTGGGCTACGTCTTACGAGGAGGCAAGAGGGGAGAGGGGCTGGATGGTGCGCTCACCGGGCGGCTCAAGAAGGCCTGTGAGAGTTTAGTAGCGCAGGAGGGTGACGGAGCGGCTCGGCGCAGCTCCGGCGAGGAAGGCGTGGTCGAGGTCGTTCCCGAGGACGCGGTCGCTCCCTACTGGTTCCAGCGGCCATAGTCGAAGCAGAGGACGGCGCCGCACCTAGCGGACATGCTCGTAGAGCACGGTGAGGCGCGTGGGCGTCGGCGTTCACGGCCACAGTTGCGCTGGATCTGGGGGAAGAGAGGGAGGGGCATAGGAGTGGGGAAAATATCTGGTGGGGGAAGGGGAGCTGACGAAGCCGAGGGGACTCTGCCTTATCTTCTCAGCGCAACAGCGGCGCGGGGGCGGCGAGCGGGTTCGGCGAGGACAGCGGGCGCGCCTCGGTCGGCTTCCCCTGTAGCGAGGTGGAAGGCGACCAAGGGGGAAGTTCGGTCGGGCTGGCTCGTTGAGATGGGCCAAGGCCCGGGGTCAGGGGAGGCCTTTCTGTCTCTTCTATTTTTTTGTTGCATTTTCCTTTTACTTATTTTCTTTTTACTGTTTCTCTTATTTTGTCTTAAGTAAACCCACCAAATGATTTTTGTAAATGGTAATTTTTGTCTCATAAATACCAATTTATATTTTGGGCTGACACAAAAAGTTTGGGGGCATTTGGAAATATATAACCATTTGTTTATTTCCAAAAGATTATTTTTGTTGTTTTTGGCTCACTTAATTTTTTTTTGGATCAAATGGTGAGGCAAATGATGACGATTACAACATGAAAATGATCAAGGGGATTATAGAACAATTAGAACATTTTAGTTTTAACATATGGAAACTTTTATTTTTGACTTTACTTTAAGTTTGAATTTGAACCGGTTTGAATCAAAGTGAGATTAGCAACAGTAACAGCGATGACATGGCATTATTAGAAGAGGGTTACTGTAGCTTGATTATCCGGGCGTCACAATTCTCCTCCACTACAAGAAATCTCGTCCCGAGATTTAAGGGGTGTAGTAGGGGGAAAGACAAGGAAAGGACGGACCTTAACACAGGATAGGTAACTGGGGGCCATCTCTCGAGTTGAAATTTTAGAAAGACATCGAGAGCAAAGCAAGAAGGTGCAATAAAAAGTTTCAAGCGACAGGCAATCGTTCGTTGCCTGAAACACAGAGCGAAAGGGTTTCACGAGCAATGGGAATAAGTATTGCGTCTGATACCAGAACAGATCACAAGGATGGTGACTCGTGAATTACATACGAAGCCAAGCACGAGGGACAACTTTGAAAACAAGGAGAGTCGGGTTTCGATCCTGTGGGACTGTGGGTTATGGGCCCACCACGTGGGTTAGAAGTAGGAAGGGTGCTAACATTTGCACGGTTATGATAGCAAGGCAGGTCAGAGGATAGCATGTTAGTTATGTTGGCAACAACGTCGGTACCAAGGGCGAGGGACGAAGAGAACCATTTTCCTGCTCGCAAGGCGAGGCGGACCAGTAGGCAAAATTCTCATCCATCGGCGGCTACCGAGATGTCATCAACAATAGTAACAAGGTCTTACTGACAGAGTTGTATATCGAGGCATTTACATAAGCAGCGAATTATCACTGCTCAAATATGTTACGTTACAAGAAAGGTTAACATAACAATGGAAAGGAAAGTGTAGACTCAAATCAGTTATTGGTGTCCTCGAGTGTCTACCAACTCAGAACCCGTGGAAAATTTTGAATCGGCGAGAAATAACAGTTGATGAAGAACTCATAAGAAATTATGTAGTTCCGTGATATTCTCGAGATACCAAAGGGGTAATACTCGAAGGTAGATCAAAGTAGAGGTTGGACAGGTTAAACGATCTGAAGAAGACAAGTACTTTAACTTGTCCGAGAAATGGAATCAAAGGAGAACAATCATGGTCGGAACCACGGTTGCAAAGGACCAATATAGATACAAAATGAACTTATCACAAGGGGGTCGTTATTATCATAACAAGAAGCTTCCATGATAAGTTCCACATCGGGTCCATGGGCATGAACACAAAGGTTCAAGGTCGACTCCCACTTCTTCCATGCATAACCTTTCATTTTACTTCTCGCTTTTGATGAAGCTGTAGTGTAGAAATTTTATCTAGCAAAATACCAGAAGAGTATGACTCGTGAAGACTTTCGAGTTCACACATAATAAGGAAGGCATAGGTTCAATCCATCGGGGTATCGTGGAAACATATTCCGCAAGCTTCAATAGTAAACATCACTAGCTCGAAAGTAGAGCATTGTTCAAAAGAAGACGATACAATTTACCAAAGGCATTATATACCCATGGAAGGCTCACAAGGTTATTCAATATGAAGGACACTGTCGGATAAAATCCAACAAAGGAACCGATGGTCCACAAGGGATCTGATGTGAGCATCGGTACTCAATCAGAGGAAGAAAATGCAAGGAGATCTGATTATAGAAACAACTGACTAATTCAAAGTTCAAATGCAAAGGAATTATGAATTCCAAGATAAGGGATCAGAAGCAATGCTCTGATTAGGTATGGATAAGTTGAATTGCCTTAGGGGTACAATCAAAGGCAATTAGATTGGTCGAGATCCAACTCATGTTTAAAATGACGTCTGAGCCGGAAGGACGAAATGAAGGATCTGATTAAGAATTGCGAGCATTCACAACATATTGGTTCAACAGACTCAAACTGATAATGACTAAGGATGACAACAAGATTACCATACTCATGGGATCAATCATAATGCAAGCAAGTAAGAATTTCGAGAGCAGTAGGTTGTTGATGATTTTCAGGAGATCGAATGGTATTTCGAAGACCTTTGTGAAACACCTGAACAACTGGGATGAGCGGATACTCGGCAAGTGCGAGGAAATATCCGTAGGGGTATTCATGTAACAAGGAACTGCAAGGAAGTAGGCACAAGGATTCTCGGAACAACGAGTATTTCGGGATAATAACAAGAGCATCTGGGGACTAAGGTAAGAATGGCAAGTGCATGTAGTTATCCATAGTGGTTGACGGTGGAAGGGAATTGCAAACGCAATGAGCACAAGTTCTCGGGATAACATCGGAGTGTATCTTCTGAATCTTCTGGTGTAGCAGACGAACATCGGTAATAAGTTGCTCTCCGGGTGAAAGTGATCATGAGATCCTAATGTTAGAATTAGTAAAAATTTATTTAACCCGAATAGAAGAGAGATCGAAGTCCCAGAGTATAAACGAGGAATAAAAGATACTAATACCATCCAGATGGCGACGTGGGCCCGTAAGGCGCACAGCCATGTTAGTAAAAAGTTTTGTAATGTCTAGAATCGACTTCGGCCAAGGAGTTTGGAAGGGGGATTCCTACAGGCAGTCGGCTCTGATACCAACTTGTGACGCCCCCGATTTGACCGTACACTAATCATACACGCAAATGTGTACGATCAAGATCAAGGACTCACGGGAAGATATCACAACACAACTCTAGACACAAATTAAAATAATACAAGCTTTATATTACAAGCCAGGGGCCTCGAAGGCTCGAATACAAGAGCTTGATCAAAGATGAGTCAGGGAAAGCAACAATATCTGAGTACAGACATAAGTTAAACAAGTTTGTCTTAAGAAGGCTAGCACAAAAGCAACAATGATCGAAAAGGCAAGGCCTCCTGCCTGGGAGCCTCCTAACTACTCCAAATCGTCATTGGTCTTCAAGCAGTAGTAGGCATCCTCCGGGTAGTAGTAGTCATCGGTGGCGTCGTCTGGCTCCTGGGATCCGTCATCTGGTCGCAACAATCAGGTATGGGGGAAAAAGAAGTAGCAAAGCAACCGTGAGTACTCATCCAAAGTACTCGCAAGCAAGGAGCTACACTACATATGCATGGGTATCAAATGGAATAAGGGTATCATATGTGGACTGAACTGCAGAATGCCAGAATAAGAGGGGGATAACTAATCCTGTCGAAGACTACGCTTCTGGCCACCTCCATCTTGCAGCATGTAGGAGAGAGTAGATGGTAAGTTCACCAAGTAGCATCAAGTAGCATCGTATAGCATAATCCTAACCGATGATCCTCCCCTCGTCGCCCTATGAGAGAGCGATCACCGGTTGTATCTGGCACTTGGAAGGGTGTGTTTTATTAAGTATCCGGTTCTAGTTGTCATAAGGTCAAGGTACAACTCCAAGTCGTCCTGTTACCGAAGATCACGACTATTCGAATAGATTAACTTCCCTGCAGGGGTGCACCACATAACCCAACACGCTCGATCCCATTTGGCCGGACACACTTTCCTGGGTCATGCCCGGCCTCGTAAGATCAACACGTCGCAGCCCTACCTAGGCACAACAGAGAGGTCAGCACGCCGGTCTAAATCCTATGGCGCAGGGGTCTGGGCCCATCGCCCTTTGCACACCTGCACGTTGCGAACGCGGCCGGAAGCAGAACTAGCCCCCTTAATACAACAACAGGCTTACGGTCCAATCCGGCGCGCGCCACTCAGTCGCTGACGTCACGAAGGCTTCGGCTGATACCATGACGTCGAGTGCCCATAACTGTCCCCGCGTAGATGGTTAGTGCGTATAGGCCAATAGCCAGACTCAGATCAAATATCAATATCTCGTTAAACGTGTTAAGTATCCGCGAACACCGACCAGGGCCAGGCCCACCTCTCTCCTAGATGGTCTCAACCTGCCCTATCGCTCCGCCACAAAGTAACAGTCGGGGGCCGTCGGGAACCCAGGCCCACCTCTACCGAGATGGAGCCACCTGCCCCTTCAGCCCCCATCTTCAAACAGTATCACCGGTAATGTAACAGTGTAAAGTATATAGTATATGCCCGTGATCACCTCCCGAAGTGATCACGGCCTAGTAGTATAGCATGGCAGACGGACAAGAGTGTAAGGCCACTGATGGAACACTAGCATCCTATACTAAGCATTTAGGATTGTAGTTAAGGTATCAACAGTTGTAACAACAATGACAGGCTATGCATCAGAATAGGATTAACGGAAAGCAGTAACATGCTACACTACTCTAATGCAAGTAGTATAGAGAAGAGTAGGCGATGTCTGGTGATCAGGGGGGGGGGCTTGCCTGGTTGCTCTGGCAAGAAGGAGGGGTCGTCAACTCCGTAGTCGAACGGGGCGGCAGCAGCGTCGGTCTCGTAGTCTATCGAAGAGAAGAGGGGGAAGAAACAATAAATATAAAGGAAACATAGCACCACAAAGCATAACATGGCAATAAGATGTGCCAGGTGTGACCTAACGCGGTAGGAGGTGATACCGGCGAAGGGGGAAAACATCCGGGAAAGTATCCCGGTGTTTCGCGTTTTCGGACAGATGAATCGAAAGGGAAAAGTTGTGTGTTCGCTATGCTAGGGATGCGTGGCGGACGAACGAGCTGCGTATCCGGGTTTGTCTCGTCGTTCTGAGCAACTTTCATGTACAAAGTTTTTCCATCCGAACTGAGGTTTATTTTATAATGATTTTTCAAAGTTTAATTGAATTCTTGGGATTATTATATTTAACTTAAACCGAATTGACTAAGTTAATTTTGATCCGAACTGAGGTTTATTTTATAATGATTTTTCAAAGTTTAATTGAATTCTTGGGATTATTATATTTAACTTAAACCGAATTGACTAAGTTAATTTTGAATAGTCAAAGGGCAGGTGTGGCCCATATGTCATAGACTATTTACCTAAACAATTAAACAAATTTAACTTATTTAAAAGGGCCTACATGTCATCTACTACTAGACTAACTTAACACTAATTAAACCTAGTAGTACTAATCCAAGCTACCGCCGGCCACTAATGGGCATAGCCCAACCGCCCACACGCATGATGCACACATACACACACAGGAGCACAGGCCATGGCCAACTGTACGCACACACACTATGCAGAACACACACTCACCCACACATAGCTCTGTTTTCTGCTAACAAAAGATAGCATTCTGTGATTTTCATAGGATTTAATCCATGCATCGAAAGGGTTTGGTCCAGTGGGATAAAATGGAGTTTGTCAAGTATACTTTCTACTCATATTATTTTTAGCGTTGTTAACAGTTGTTTAATCTCTGTTTAGGTGCTGCCCAGGGGGTTATCATTGTAGATTTAGCAAAGCTAACTACATCTACAGTAGCTAGTAGTAGTACTCGTAGAGGAGTGGTGGCTTCGTAGAGGAGTGGTGGCTGGGCAGAGCCGTGGCGCGGGCGCGGCCAAGCGCAGTAGCGCGCGTGCGGGCGCGCGGCCGGCGCGGGGCACGCAAGGGCAGTGGCCGGAGGAGAGGTGGAACGAGACGCGAACGCGGTGTCGCGAGCGGCTGCAGGGCCTGACGACGGCAACAACAAAGCAGCAGCTGCATCAGCACAACAGCAAGCAGAGGCAGCAAGCATCTGCAGAGCAGAGCAGGCGCGGTAGATGGGCCGGGCGCGCGGCCGGAGCTGCCACGACGCGGCCCGGGCGTAGCAGGGGGGTTGTGGGCGAGCGCGTCGATGGGTGCGGCCGCGGCGACTGCGGCCAGGGCAGGAGCGACGACGAGGTGGGCTACGTCTTACGAGGAGGCAAGAGGGGAGAGGGGCTGGATGGTGCGCTCACCGGGCGGCTCAAGAAGGCCTGTGAGAGTTTAGTAGCGCAGGAGGGTGACAGAGCGGCTCGGCGCAGCTCCGGCGAGGAAGGCGTGGTCGAGGTCGTTCCCGAGGACGCGGTCGCTCCTGACTGGTTCCAGCGGTCGGAGTCGAAGCAGAGGACGGCGCCGCACCTAGCGGACATGCTCGTAGAGCACGGTGAGGCGCGTGGGCGCCGGCGTTCACGGCCACAGTTGCGGTGGATCTGGGGGAAGAGAGGGAGGGGCATAGGAGTGGGGAAAATATCTGGTGGGGGAAGGGGAGCTGACGAAGCCGAGGGGACTCTGCCTTATCTTCTCAGCGCGACAGCGATGCGGGGGCGGCGAGCGGGTTCGGCGAGGACAGCGGGCGCGCCTCGGTCGGCTTCCCCTGTAGCGAGGTGGAAGGCGACCGAGGGGGAAGTTGGGTCGGGCTGGCTCGTTGAGATGGGCCAAGGCCCGGGGTCAGGGGAGGCCTTTCTGTCTCTTCTATTTTTTTTGCATTTTCCTTTTACTTATTTTCTTTTTACTATTTCTCTTATTTTGTCTTAAGTAAACCCACCAAATGATTTTTGTAAATGGTAATTTTTGTCTCATAAATACCAATTTATATTTTGGGCTGACACAAAAAGTTTGGGGGCATTTGGAAATATATAACCATTTGTTTATTTCCAAAAGATTATTTTTGTTGTTTTTGGCTCACTTAATATTTTTTTGGATCAAATGGTGAGGCAAATGATGACGATTACAACATGAAAATGATCAGGGAGGATTATAGAACAATTAGAACATTTTAGTTTTAACATATGAAAACTTTTATTTTTGACTTTACTTTAAGTTTGAATTTGAACCGGTTTGAATCAAAGTGAGATTAGCAACAGTAACAACGATGACATGGCATTATTAGAAGAGGGTTACTGTAGCTTGATTATCCGGGCGTCACATCTGCACCCTCACGAACGGCACACCGTACTTGATCGATTCGTCATCCTCTAGGTGCTCGACCTTCGACCTATACGCCCACCCCCTCCGCCTGACTTTTGCCTCGGGAGAATCTGTCTGCTCCATCACCTAGAGGAGATACTCGATGAACTCAAAGGATTGCAGCGTGACTACCACCGAGGAGTACATCGCCGCTGTCTTGCTGTTTCGCATATATTGCCACATGGACCTCACTGTCCTCGAAATCTCCCGCTCATTGTCAAACCAAGTAAGGATCTCCTTCAACCTGGCTAACTTTGCCTGGTCGCCGCCGGGGATCTGCCTGATTCGCTGTTGCATCCTCTCCATAGATGTCCTTCTGAGTGGTCTGGTGCTAGCTTTGGAAGATGGGAGTAGAGACGGTGGTCTTGCAATAGAGAAGAGGGAGAGGCAAGACGGTGGTTTTGGAATGGAGGTGATGGAGAGAAGATGGGGTGGTTTTGCAATGGAGAAGAGGGAGAGGTGAGACGATGGTTTTGGAATGGAGATGATGGAGAGGCGAGGAGGTGGTTTTGCAATGGAGAAGAGGGAGAGGCGAGATGGTGATTTTGGAATGGAGAGGATAGGACATGGTTTTGCAATGGAGAAGAGGGAGAGGCGAGATGGTGGTTTTGGAATGGAGATGATGGAGAGAAGAGGAGGTGGTTTGCAATGGAGAAGATGGAGAGGAGTGTGCGGCAATGATTTAGAATTGGACGAGAGGGCCGACGCGCTGTGACTGGATCAAAATCAAAAACAATTTTTACTGTTCAATTAAGAAAGCGACCCCACATTAACTAGTCTCCTTTTATTCTGGGTCATAATTAACCATGATTTTCACAAATAAAATATATGTTATACGTTGCAAAAATAATATAATTTGAAAGTGCATTCAGATACGAACCAAATGATAGAATTTTTGGTGACATGCATTCACATTTTTCTTGTCAAATATAGTACGTGGTCAAACTTTGACCCAAAATACGCAAAACAAAAAAATACTTCCAAGACCAGCGCCACTCCTCTCCTCTTAAACCACCGCCGCTCCTCTCCTGTTCCAATCTAAATCCAGCACCACTCCTCTCCTCTTCCATTTCAAAACCACTGCCCATCCTCTCCTGTTCCAATCCAAAACCAGCGTCACTCCTCTCCCGTTCTAATCCAAAACCAGCGCTTCTCCTCTCCTCTTCCATTCAAAAATCACCGCCGGCGAGTGAAGGTGCTGTGGAGAAGTAGATCGATGGATGAGTACAACCTATACGTGAGGATCACAGACGGTGACCATGCGAAGATAGCTAGGATGTTGGAGATACAGTCTTAGTTTGACAACAAGGACCAACTAGCGGTGATGGCAACATCCATGGCCAAATATCTGCAACAGAGTGAAAAGGCGGCGATACTCCCGAAGGGAGTTGTGCGAGAGTACATAGAGCTACTCCTCTGGGCCATGGAGCAAACAGATTCATCGAATCCGGTCGTGAGGGAGCGGTGGTGGGAGTATCGATCCCAGATGGAGCATCCACCAGAGATTGAAGGATCGAGCATCTACAGGGTGCCGTCTGTAAGGGTGTCATGCCAGAGCGAGCCGGTGGAGTCTTTGTCGACCGAACCCAACTGCAAGAGGAGAAAAGTAGTTGGCCCGATGACGCTTACCCGCCATCCTCGCCCTCGTCATTCACATCGTCTCACAGGGCGACTGTCTGTCGCCGAGGAATAGGAGGAGACTGCCCCCCGGCCCAATAGTCGGGCAGGTTCTGAATTGTCAGGAGGAGCTTAGGGTTGTCAGTATTTGCATGTTGTGAATTGTGTTTTGTGTTGTGTATTTTGAGAGTACTTTCATATATGAATGTATTTTGAATTTCAGATTTGCAGTATTGACAATATGAAGTATTTTATTGATTCTAGAGATCTATTTTTAGCACTTAGAAAATGTAGTTTCATAGGAGTATAAAAGTGCAGACAATGTGATTCTCAGAGAAGAAACAGCAAGTTTCAGTTTCAGATAAGAAACTGCTTGTTCAATTTCACATAAGAAACTGCAACTTTCAGAGGCAGAGCATTTCTATTAACATGGCCTTTTCAGACAGGGATAACATCATGTTGGAAGTTTTATTCATGGTAAAAAATGAAACTAACAGCCAGTTAACATCACGCTGATCAACATTCATGCATAGCACATCTTCATATGATGCACGGTCAAATATATATGATATTTTCAAAATGCCCACACAATGTCAAGCGTGCAAAAAACAGAGAAAATGAGGGACGAAGTTTTGGCAAGTGTTGGACGTGGTGTGCGTAGATGACAATGGGGACCCACATGTCAAAGGAATCTAGAGAGGACTGTACGTGGAGAGGCGGAGAGTCGGGACCCACCAGGTCTATGGTCGTACGCAAGCAACTGCCTCATTGAAAAAAATACTTCCTCCTAATTCTATACTGACGTTGGGGCCCACGGGTTTGTCAACATAGTTACATTTTTAGGTGCTTGAACGTAATTACAAAAGGAGATAAATTTACAACGAAGCCGGGGAGCTGGCTGGTATCATTTATTATCACTGGGACAGCAAGTATCAGCTGGGTTGTGGGCTGCCCCGTCTAGGCTTTCTTTTCTAACATGCGCAGCCCACAACATGTCGGTTTGTATTTTCTTGAGGGTCGTCATGTATCGACTGGCCTATGGACCTCCCATCCAAGGTTTTATTTTTCCTGAAACATCGGCAGCCCAACTTATGTATTTTTTTTTGAAGAAAACACAAAGGTATGTTCTATTTTTGTATATAAGAATAGGAACGCCTGGTCCAACTTATGTTTCCCTTCTAACTATATTATATATATTTATATTATTTTATATGTTATTATATATTATTGTTATTGTCATCATATATTTAAGAGATACTTACATATGTAAGAAAATAATATCCCACATCTTATTAACTTATAAAAATAATTTCTTAACAATAAAATCCTGGAATTTTTTTGGCAACAAAAGTCCTGGTGATTGTGTACAAAAGCTTGGTAAGATTTAAGGATCAATATAGTAATAAATCACTTATTATTTAAATATATTTATAACAAAATGCTCAGCCCCTGTTTATTTTTTGATAACATTGCTGCGCCCAACCCAACGTTATAATTAGAATCAGCCCGGCAAAATCGTGTATTCGAGAAAGTGCAAATGGCCTGTAATTTTTAGGAAAAAAATAAATGGGCCGCATGGACGGTACATTATTTGTTCATCCAGCCCAGCAAATGGACTGTAATTCTAAAAAAAAGATCAAATTGACTGTAAATTTTGAAAAAATGGGTTGAATACGTGCCACATTTTTGGAGGCTGAAATGTGGGCCAATAGGTCGAAGCCAACGCAAGTCGTTGTCAACTTAGTCAACAAATGATTCTGACATCGTTAGCCGTTGGATTTACATCCAACGACCGGCATCCATCTTCAATCTCTCGTCTTCTTCCTCCAGCGCTGTCAGGACCACCTGCTCCCACCTCCTCCTGCATGTAGCTCTGCTTAGCACGCTTCGCTGTGAAGCGCTACCCCACCGCCGGCCAGGCCATCTCCCCACCCTTCCACACCTCCTGTTCTTCTCCACCGATTGCCGAACCACACCACACAAGAACCAGTTAACCCTCGTACACCTCTCCATCTGCGAGTCCACTCCAGCGTCTTCCCATCCCCAGCTCGTTGTTGTCCGGGGCCTCGCCGTCGTCCACCACCTTGGATGCGCTCGGCGTGGAGTGGTCAACGTGGTCAATGAACGACAACCATCGGAAGTGGGCTGTACGTGGAGAGGCTGACAGTTGG
Organism: Triticum dicoccoides; assembly: GCF_002162155.2. Classification (NCBI taxonomy): domain Eukaryota; kingdom Viridiplantae; phylum Streptophyta; class Magnoliopsida; order Poales; family Poaceae; genus Triticum; species Triticum dicoccoides. Next base: position 528,934,896 of record NC_041390.1, on the reverse strand, counting down.
GTCCACGGCCGCACGCAAGGAAATGCCTCCTTATTACGTGCAAAATAATGATTCCTCCAGCTGACAGCTGGGACCCACCGGAAGGGCCTCTGTATTTCACGAAAAAAACGTTCCCCTGCTGACAGGTTGGATCCACCAGCTATATCTTCGCACACAAGGAAGTGCCTCCTTATTACGCACAAAAGAATGAATACCAAGGAAGTGCCTCCTTATTACGCACAAAAGAATGAATACCCTCTGCTAGCTGGGACCCACCATAGTGGGAGGCTGACTTGTGGGCCTACTAAGTTGACGGGGATGGAGGGATTTGTCAACTTAGTCAATATGAACGATTCTAGCTCCAGTGACCGTGGGATGTCCATCCAACGGCCGTAGTGCTTCTTCAACCTCTGGTCTTCTTGCTCTAGCCGCCCAAACCAGCGCCGGTCGTGCCGTGCGCTCCTTCCTCCCGTGGTCGGCTATGATGTTGCGGAGGGCTCACCGCCCCTACTACTCCCACCGCTGGCCAGGCCATCCCTCTACTCACCCACACCCCCTGTTATTCTGCGGCGACGGCAGCCTCACACCGCAGCCGAACCAGTGAACCCTCATACTCCTCTCCGCGTGGGCATCCACTACCGCATCTTCCCCGACTCTGCGTCATCCCCTTCCTAGGCCTCGCCATCGTCCACCGCCCTGGTGCTCTCGGTGCGGCATGGTCAACGTGGTCAAGGAACGACTTCCATCGGAAGAGTACTGTACGTGGAGAGGCTAACAGCTGGGTCCACGGCCGCAACAAGGAAGTGCCTCCTTATTACGCGCACAATAATTATTCCTCCAGCTGACAGCAGGGACCCATCGGATGGGCCACCGTATTTCGCGAAAAAAACATTTCCTCCTGACTGCTGGGACCTACCAGCTACATCTTCGCATGCAAGGAAGTGCCTGACAATCGGGACCCACCTAGTCGAAGCGTACGTAGCATTGTCATTCTAGTCACGAACGTGTACATACATACTGGTTGATTGGTCTGTCTGCAGGCTGCAGTGATGAACCGTGGCCATGTAAGGAAGGGCACGTGTCGTAGTATAGGCATGCACGTGTCGTAGTAGAGGTGCGCACGTAGCATGTACACATACGTATAGCGACCAGGGTGCAAGAAAGTAAATACGGCCATGTACGCACATACAGGCGGGGTCTCGAACGCCTACTCACGCATACGTATGGCCAGGGCTCGTGTACATGGCTGGGTCGGAACGAAGAAACTATGTCATTCTCGTGTTCATCGGGAGCCAACCGGCTTGGACGGAACAATCGATCGAAATGAGGCCTGGCGTACCGCAGAACGAAGAAAACAACCTTGTGTTTGACCGGCCACGGTCGAAACTGGATCCTGTTCATCGCGAGGGGTCTGGTGTACCGTAAAACGGAGGAAACAAACTTCTCTTGGACCTCCTATGGTCGAAATGGGGTCTTGTTGATTGGGAGGGGTGTGGCGTACCGCAAAACACAGGGAACGGACTTGTGTTGGAGCGCTACAGTCCAAACGGGGGTCCTGTTCATCGGGAGGGGTGTGGCATACCGCAAAATGGGACTCCACGGGATACTGTTCATCTCCACCATTGACTGCCTCCACAGGCTACTGTTCATCCACCGTCGACCTCCTCCAGCCTCCACTTGTGACTATTCATCCACGGGCTCCTGTTCATCCAGCCTCCACCGCTCCTCCACCGGCTACTGTTCAACTAGCCCTCTCCATGGGGTCCTGTTCAACCACCCCTCCATGGGCTACTGTTCATCCAGCCCTCCACTGGCTATTGTTCAACCAGCCCTTCACGGGGTCCTGTTCATCTAGCCCTCCACGGGGTCTTGTTCATCCACCCCCAACCGGCTCGATCGAGGTCCTGTTCATCCAGCGGCAACAACCTCTACTACCACGGGGTCATGTTCATCCAACCCCCCACCGGGAACTGTTCATCCACCCCCCCAACAACACTCACTGTTCATCCAAAGGCAGCATCGATCGGCTTTAGTTAGCAGCAGTAGCGAAGGAATCACTCGGGTTTAGTTAATAGCAAGGGATCGATCGAGGTTCAGTAACGTAGCTAGTGCAATCGCTCGGGTTCAATTAGAGCCCAACACCTCGCTTGGGTTCAGTTAGAGCACAACCCCTCACACACACACGCGTACGTGTACGAGAGAAATGCGCATCGCTCGGCCTCGGCCACCCACTGTAACCGGGCACTCCCCAATATTTTCCTCGCCCTCGCTTCTACCACGGTTTTTTCCGTCATGGACGGCCCAAAGAATGTCATGCAGCTGCGTCTCCGGCCCGCCCAGGACGAAAAGCCCATTTTCTGTCATGATTTTTTGTCATAGAAGTAGGAGTCCACCACATCTATGATGATGCCGGGTTATGTCACAATTATCGACCCAAAATGTCACGGATGTCTCTTTTTTTTGTAGTGACGTGGCTTCGATTTCCCCCTCCCAGAGGGAAGTTTCCTCAATAGAACAACTCCGCCGGAGCCCTAGATTGGTTCTGCCCAGGTCCCACCTCGAGAAGGTGATGCTTCATCCTGAAAGCTTCCTTCTTATTTTCCTAGGTCAAAACACACCATATAGCAGAAGATGGGCATTGGGGGCCTGCCAGGTGACCCACAAGGCAGGGGGTGCGCCTAGGGGGGTAGGGCGCGCCCCCCATCCTTGTGGATGGCAGGTGTTCCCCCTCTGGTGCTTTCTTCACCCAATATTTTTTTATTCCAAAATAATTCTCCATGATGTTTCAGGACTTTTGGAGTTGTGCAGAATAGGTCTCTAACATTTGCTCTTTTTCTAGTCCAGAATTCCAGCTACTGGCATTCTCCCTCTTCATGTAAACCTTATAAAATAAGAGAGAAAAGGCATAAGTATTGTGATATAATGTGTAATAACATCCCATAATGCAATAAATATCGATATAAAAGCATCATGCAAAATGGACATATCACACATCAGCGTGGCGCTCCTCCGCGGACGCAGCGTTGGCCAACGATGCGTCACAAGCCTCCTTGGCTTCGGCGGCCTCCTTCCTGCCTTCGGCGGCAGCGGCCCCGGCCCGACCCTAGGCCATCTTCGCGGACGTGTCGGCCTGGAGCCACCCTGAGATAAGCCCGAGGCGCTCCCTCACAAGGCACCAGTCGACATCTTGGAGGTCAGCTCAGAGCTGACCGAGTGTGACATAGGCTTCGTCCAGGGCGCATGGCCTGATGAGGGGGGGCGCAGTCCACCATTGCAAGGGCCTGGGGAGGAGGCGGCACTAGCACGTCGGCTGGCGTCATCACCAGGGAGGCAGTAGCGAGGATAGCTTGGGGCACCAGAGGCTCCGAGCCCCCCTCGGGCATGACAGGTGTCAGTGTCAAAACCGGCGGATCTCGGGTAGGGGGTCCCGAACTGTGCGTCTAAGGCGGATGGTAACAGGAGGCAAGGGACACGATGTTTTACCCAGGTTCGGGCCCTTTTGATGGAGGTAAAACCCTACGTCCTGCTTGATTTATTCTTGATGATATGGGTATTACAAGAGTTGATCTACCACGAGATCGAAGAGGCTAAACCCTAGAAGCTAGCCTATGGTATGATTGTATGTTGTCCTACGGACTAAAACCCTCCAGTTTATATAGAGATCGGAGGGGGCTAGGGTTACACAAGGTCGGTTACAAAGGAGGAGATATACATATCCGTATTGCCTAGCTTGCCTTCCACGCCAAGTAGAGTCCGATCCGGACACGAGACGAAGTCTTCAATCTTGTATCTTCATAGTCCAACAGTCCGGCCAAAGGATACAATCCGACTGTCCGAAGACCCCATAATCCAGGACTCCCTCAGTAGCCCCCGAACTAGGCTTCAATGACGATGAGTCCGGCGCGCAGTGTTGTCTTCGGCATTGCAAGGCGGGTTCTTCTCCAATTTTCAAGTGTTCGTAAGCAGTGTCTGGATCCATAAATGTTGAACCTCTTGGCTTCTGTGCCCAATAAGGGCTTTCTGCCATGTCTCGAATGAATACGAGGCGCCAGGGTGTTTTTACATTCGCCCCCCTAGCCAGATAAATAAATTGTCTATTAAAGGGATGGGGATTCTTAGATCCGATCCATACCATCCTCCCCCAGCGAGAATCCATCAGAGCAGGTTTCGGAAGGATCCATTCCAGCCTGGCCGACCTCCGTAGCTCCTCCTCCTGCCCCCGTAGCCCTAAGCCCGGTGATTGGGAGAGGTGTTCAGTCCCGCATAGTCGATTAGTCGAACTGCAGACTAAGGGATTTCTCCCTCCGACGTACATGGTGCCCATTCGAGCCGGGCTCGCCACCTATAATGGCGGGGAGCAAGCGGAGAGCTTTCCCTGTACCTCTATGGGGGAACGGGTCTGCCTTGTTCCCTATCTATTAAGGGGACTCAGATTTCCAATTCATCCATTCCTCCGCGGGCTCCTGGAGTTCTACGGCCTCCAATTACAAAATTTTACCCCCGCCTCCATCCAACATATCGCCGGCTATGTGGCTCTCTGTGAGTTGTTCCTGGGCTGCGAGGCTCACTTCAAGCTATGGAAAAGGCTATTTTGCCTCATCCCTCGCACATAGAGGGGTCACTTTATCAAGTGGGCGGAGCCGAAATATGGCGCATCGCCGATACCGGATACCTGTCCGGTACTCCGAAGAAGTCGCCCGAAGATTGGCCTTCAGAATGGTTTTATATGGAGGACGTTCCCCTTCCGGACCCTGTTTGGCGGGGTCTTCCTGAGTTCAACAATGCCCCTCTGAAGAAACGCCGAAGTTGGCGCCCATGGAGCCCCCAGGTGGAAGACAACAGAGAAGTCCTCTATCTGATGAACCGGATCAAAGCTCTGGCTCAACCCGCTGCAGGTGTAAGGGTTCGGACAATGCCGCCGCTTTAGCGAAAATTATGTCCGAATTGTTCAAGGGTGAGGAAGAGGAGTTCACCCGCATCAAGCCACGGGATGGGTTCTCCATGTACAATCCTCCAAGCTGGGTAAGTTATATCTCCCTGCTCCCATTTTTCCCGCATTCTTTGTCGTAAGTATTCACCTTGCCACTTTGCGGCAGGAACTGCGAAAAGCCATAAAGGAGGTCAGCAGCCCTTCTCCACAACCAGAGGACCCTGACCGGGCCCTCGACTCCGGACTCGAAGAAGATTCAGTTATATCCGTGGAGCTGATAGACCGGCAGTTCTATCAGTTAAGCTGCGACGATGCCATGGTGGCCATTACGGCCGACTATCCCGGACTGCTCCCTGCATCGCACGTAAGAAAAACCAAAAATCCCAACTCCAAAACTAGGATTCCCTTTTAGACACTTCACCCACCATATACACATGGCATTTTACAGGGAAGGCATTCGAGACGCCCTACCGAACCCGCGGCAACGCGCCAACAGGAGGCACCGAGGCCGGGTAGGCCAAAAAGGAAGGCGGTCAGGACGGAGACGCCGGCGCAAAGGTATAACAAACCCCGCTTCCGTGGTTGTCATCTTTCTTGAAATGTAATGATGCCCGTGTTTCTTTAACAGAAAAAACGCTCGCCGAAATATGTCCGGTGATGTTGCCAATCACGCTTCCACCAGTCGGGCGCCAGGACTGGACATGGAGGCAGAAGCCGATATGGGGCAGGCGCCGGATAATCCCCCTACAGAGGATGCGGATAGATTATCCGCTACAAACTCAGAAGTGGAAAGCGCCATGAATCATAGGTGCCACCAGGCCGTACTCTGTGACGCTTGTTTCTCACCAGAGGCGTTTGACGCCTTCAATTCTGGAGAGGCGTACCTCCGTGCTGCTCAAGATGGTCTAGCCAGAGCCACGGATCAGTATGTAAAGGATGTACGGGTGAGTAAATCTGACGATTTATATGTATCAGTAGCCCCTGAGACTTGAAACAGTTAGCAGAACTGATTTAAGGATCGTCTTTATTGTGCAGGTTCTTACAGAGAAGAATACTAGGCTGTCATAGGAGCTGGAGGAATGCAAGACCCAACTGCGGGCTGTTGTGGCCACATTGCAGGAACCGAAAAAGTCACCTGCTGGTAACATTTACTTTAAAGAATGATGGTTACCATATAACGTGTGGCATGGCTGCAGATCTAACAACAGATGTTGCAGATGAATCCGGAGAGAATCCGGAGGACCAGCATGTTATGCGACAGCTAGAGGCTGGCAAACGCGTGCTGATTGAGGTTAGGCGGAAGAAAAACAATCTCCAAGATGCCAATATTAGGCTGAGCGTGGAACTAAAAGACGTTCGGGGCCAGCTTGTAGACTCCGAAAAGGAGAATAAGCGGCTTTGGCGTGGCATTTTCAGTAAGTGCTTGAACGAATCCTTTTAAAGGAGTTCGGCGAAGAAGCCGACTAACAGCGTTATGTCTGTAGGTATGCTGACGGGTCGTCCTGCAGAGGAAATGCCCGGGTCTGCGGGTGATCTTCTGTCCGAGCTGTCACATCTGCACGAACAAGTTCGGCAGGTGATGTAGGGTGTTGCCCAGGCCTTGTGGCCATCCGTCTCCCTGCCAGAGGGCGTTGTCGAGCTTGCAGAGAAGCTCAAGGGTGTTGGAAATATGCCCTAGAGGCAATAATAAAAGTGTTATTATTATATTTCCTTGTTCATGATAATTGTCTTTTATTCATGCTATAACTGTATTATCCGGAAATCGTAATACATGTGTGAATACATAGACCACAATATGTCCCTAGTGAGCCTCTAGTTGACTAGCTCGTTGTGATCAACAGATAGTCATGGTTTCCTGGCTATGGACATTGGATGTCGTTGATAACGGGATCACATCATTAGGAGAATGATGTGATGGACAAGACCCAATCCTAAGCATAGCACAAAGATCGTGTAGTTCGTTTGCTAGAGCTTTGCCAATGTCAAATATCTCTTCCTTTGACCATGAGATCGTGTAACTCCTGGATACCGTAGGAGTGCTTTGGGTGTATCAAACGTCACAACGTAACTGGGTGACTATAAAGGTGCACTACAGGTATCTCCGAAAGTATCTATTGTTTTATGCGGATCGAGACTGGGATTTGTCACTCCGTGTAAACGGAGAGGTATCTCTGGGCCCACTCGGTAGGACATCATCATATGCGCAATGTGACCAAGGAGTTGATCACGGGATGATGTGTTACGGAACGAGTAAAGTGACTTGCCGGTAACGAGATTGAACAAGGTATTGGATACCGACGATCGAGTCTCGGGCAAGTAAAATACCGATAGACAAAGGGAATTGAATACGGGATTGATTAAGTCCTTGACATCGTGGTTCATCTGATGAGATCATCGTGGAACATGTGGGAGCCAACATGGGTATCCAGATCCCGCTGTTGGTTATTGACCGGAGAACGTCTCGGTCATGTCTGCATGTCTCCCGAACCCGTAGGGTCTACACACTTAAGGTTCGATGACGCTAGGGTTATAAAGGAAGCTTGTATGTGGTTACCGAATGTTGTTCGGAGTCCCGGATGAGATCCTGGACGTCACGAGGAGTTCCGGAATGGTCCGGAGGTAAAGATTTATATATAGGAAGTCCTGTTTCGGCCATCGGGACAAGTTTCGGGGTCATCGGTATTGTACCGGGACCACCGGAAGGGTCCCGGGGGCCCACCGGGTGGGGCCACCTGCCCCGGGGGGGCACATGGGCTGTAGGGGGTGCGCCTTGGCCTACATGGGCCAAGGGCACCAGCCCCTAGAGGCCCATGCGCCAAGATATAGGAAAAAGGGGAGAGTCCTAAAGGGGGAAGGCACCTCCGAGGTGCCTTGGGGAGGATGGACTCCTCCCCCCCTCTTAGCCGCACCCCTTCCTTGGAGGAGGGGGCAAGGCTGCACCTCCCCCCTCTCCCCTGCCCCTATATATAGTGGAGGGGAGGGAGGGCAACCATACCTGAGCCTTTGGCGCCTCCCTCCCTCCCGTGACACCTCCTCCTCTCCCGTAGGTGCTTGGCGAAGCCCTGCAGGATTGCCACGCTCCTCCATCACCACCACGCCGTTGTGCTGCTGCTGGATGGAGTCTTCCTCAACCTCTCCCTCTCTCCTTGCTGGATCAAGGCGTGGGAGACGTCACCGGGCTGTACGTGTGTTGAACGCGGAGGTGCCGTCCGTTCGGCACTTGATCATCGGTGATTTGAATCACGACGAGTACGACTCCATCAACCCCGTTCACTTGAACGCTTCCGCTTAGCGATCTACAAGGGTATGTAGATGCACTCTCCTTCTACTCGTTGCTGGTCTCTCCATAGATAGATCTTGGTGACACGTAGGAAAATTTTTGAATTTCTGCTACGTTCCCCAACAGTGGTATCAGAGCTAGGTCTATTGCGTAGATTCTTTGCACGAGTAGAACACAAAGTAGTTGTGGGCATTGATGTTGTTCAATATGCTTACCGTTACTAGTCCAATCTTGTTTCGACGGTATTGTGGGATGAAGCGGCCCGGACCGACCTTACACGTACTCTTACGTGAGACAGGTTCCACCGATTGACATGCACTTGGTGCATAAGGTGGCTAGCGGGTGCCAGTCTCTCCCACTTTAGTCGGAACGGATTCGATGAAAAGGGTCCTTATGAAGGGTAAATAGGAATTGGCATATCACGTTGTGGTTTTGCGTAGGTAAGAAACGTTCTTGCTAGAAACCCATAGCAGCCACGTAAAACATGCAACAACAATTAGAGGACGTCTAACTTGTTTTTGCAGGGTATGCTATGTGATGTGATATGGCCAAGAAGAATGTGATGAATGATATGTGATGTATGAGATTGATCATGTTCTTGTAATAGGATTCACGACTTGCATGTCAATGAGTATGACAACCGGCAGGAGCCATAGGAGTTGTCTTTATTTTTTGTATGACCTGCGTGTCATTGAAGAACGCCATGTAAACTACTTTACTTTATTGCTAAACGCGTTAGTCATAGAAGTAGAAGTAGTCGTTGGCGTGACAACTTCATGAAGACACGATGATGGAGATCATGATGATGGAGATCATGGTGTCAAGCCGGTGACAAGATGATCATGGAGCCCCGAAGATGAAGATCAAAGGAGCTATATGATATTGGCCATATCATGTCACTACTCTATTTGATTGCATGTGATGTTTATCATGTTTATGCATCTTGTTTACTTAGGACAACGGTAGTAAATAAGATGATCCCTTATAAAATTTCAAGAAGTGTTCTCCCCTAACTGTGCACCGTTGCTACAGTTCGTCGCTTCTAAGCACCACGTGATGATCGGGTGTGATGGATTCTTACGTTCACATACAACGGGTGTAAGACAGTTTTACACAGCGAAAACACTTAGGGTTAACTTGACGAGCCTAGCATGTACAGACATGGCCTCGGAACACGGAGACCGAAAGGTCGAGCATGAGTCGTATAGTAGATACGATCAACATGAAGATGTTCACCGATGATGACTAGTCCGTCTCACGTGATGATCGGACACGGCCTAGTTGACTCGGATCATGTGATCACTTAGATGACCAGAGGGATGTCTATCTGAGTGGGAGTTCATAAGATGAACTTAATTATCTTGAACATAGTCAAAAGACCTTTTGCAAATTATGTCGTAGCTCGCGCTTTAGTTCTACTGTTTTAGATATGTTCCTAGAGAAAATATAGTTGAAAGTTGATAGTAGCGATTATGCGAACAGTAGAAAGCTTATGTCCTTAATGCACTGCTCAGTGTGTTGAACCCCAAACGTCGTTTGTGGATGTTTCGAACATCGAACATACACGTTTTGATAACTACGTGATAGTTCAGTTAAATGGTTTAAGTAGAGGCACCAAAGACGTTTTCGAAACATCGCGGAACATATGAGATGTTTCGAGGGCTGAAATTGGGATTTCAGGCTCGTGCTCACGTCAAGAGGTATAAGACCTCCGACAATTTTCTTAGCCTGCAAACTAAGGGAGAAAAGCTCAATCGTTGAGCTTGTGCTCAGATTGTCTGAGTGCAACAATCACTTGAATCGAGTGGGAGTTGATCTTCCAGATGAGATAGTGATGTTTCCCCAAAGTCATTGCCACCAAGCTGCTAGAGCTTCGTGATGAACTATAACATATGAGGGATAGATATGATGATCCTTGAAATATTCGCGTTGTTTGACACCGCGAAAGTAGAAATCAAGAAGGAGCATCAATTGTTGATGGTTGATGAAACCACTAGTTTCAAGAAGGGCAAGGGAAAGAAGGGATACTTCATGAAACGGCAAATCAGCTGCTGCACCAATGAAGAAACCCGAGGTTGAACCCAAACCCGAGACTAAGTGCTTCTGTAATAAGGGGAACAACCACTAGAGCAGAATTACCCTAGATACTTGGTAGATGAGAAGGCTGGCAAGGTCGATAGAAGTATATTGGATATACATTGTGTTAATGTGTACTTTACTAGTACTCCTAGTAGCACCAGGGTATTGGATACCGGTTCGGTTGCTAAGTGTTAGTAACTCGAAATAAAAGCTACGGAATAAACGAAGACTAGCTAAAGGTGAGCTGACGATATATGTTGGAAGTGTTTCCAAGTTTGATGTGATCAAACATCGCACGCTCCCTCTACCATCAAGATTAGTATTAAACCTGAATGGTTTATTGAATCTCGATCGTAGTGATACACATTTTCATGCCAAAAGATATAAGATAGTAATGATAGTACCACTTACTTGTGGCACTGCCATGTAAGTCATAATGGTATAAAACGCATGAAGAAGCTCCATGTTGATGGATCTTTGGACTCACTCATTTTTGAAAAGTTTGAGACATGCGAACCATGTCTATTGGTATATATGCATGAAGAAACTCCATGCAAATGGACCGTTTGAACTCACTTGATTTTGAATCACTTGAGATATGCAAATCATACCACATGGGCAAGATGACCGAAAAGCCTCGTTTTCAGTAAGATGGAACAAGATAGCAACTTGTTGGAAGTAACACATTTTGATGTGTCCAATCCAATGAGTGCTGAGGCATGCAGTGAATATCGTTATGATCTTACTTCACAGATGATTCGAGTAGATGTTGAGAATATTTACTTGATGAAACACAAGTCTAAATTATTGAATGGTTCAAGTAATTTCAGAATGAAGTAGAAGATCATTGTGACAAGAGGATAAAATGTCTATGATATGATCATAGAGATGAATATCTGAGTTGCGAGTTTTGGCACACAATTAAGACATTGTGGAAATTGTTTCGCAATTAATACCGCCTGGAACACCATAGTGTGATGGTGTGTCCGAACATCATAGTTGCACCCTATTGGATATGGTGCGTACCATGATGTCTCTTATCGAATTACCGCTATTGTTCATGGGTTAGGCATTAGAGACAACCACATTCACTTTAAATAGGGCATGACGTAATTCCGTTGAGATGACACCGTATGAATTATGGTTTAGAGAAACCTAAGTTGTCGTTTCTTAAAGGTTTGGGGCTGCGACGCTTATGTGAAAAAAGTTTCAGGATTAAGCTCGAACCCAAAGCGGATAAAATGCATCTTCATAGGACACCCAAAACAGTTGGGTATACCTCCTAATTCAGATCCGAAAGCAATATGGATTGTTTCTAGAATCGGGTCCTTTCTCGAGGAAAGGTTTCTCTCGAAAGAGTTGAGTGGGAGGATGGTGGAGACTTGATGAGGTTATTGAACCGTCTCTTCAACTAGTGTCTGGCAGGGCACAGGAAGTTGTTCCTGTGGCACCTACACCAATTGAAGTGGAAGCTTATGATATTGATCATGAAACTTCGGATCAAGTCACTACCAAACCTCGTAGGACGACAAGGACACGTACTACTTCGGAGTGGTAAGGTGATCCTGTCTTGAAGGTCATGTTGCTAGACAACAATGAACCTACGAGCTATGGAGAAGCGATGGTGGGCCCGAATTCCGACAAATGGTTAGAAGCCATGAAATCCGAGATAGTATCCATATATCAGAACAAAGCATGGACTTTGATGGACTTGCCCGATGATCGGCAATCCATTGAGATAAATGGATCTTTTAAGAAGAAGACAGACGTGGATGGTAATGTCACCATCTATGAAGCTCGACTTGTGGCGAAGTGTTTTCCGACAAGTTCAAGGAGTTGACTACGATGAGATTTTCTCACTCGTAGCGATGCTTAAAGTCCGTCGGAATCATGTTAGCATTAGCTGCATTTATGAAATCTGGCAGATGGATGTCAAGACAAGTTTCCTTACTAGTCTTCGTAAGGAAAGGTTGTATGCAATACAATCAGAAAAGTTTTGTCGATCCTAAGGATGCTAAAAGGTATGCTAGCTCCAGCGATCCTTCTAAGGACTGGAGTAAGCATCTCGGAGTTGGAATGTACGCTTTGATGAGATGATCAAAGATTTTGGATTTATACAAAGTTTATGAGAAACTTGTATTTCCAAAGAAGTGAGTGGGAGCACTATAGAATTTCTGATGAGTATATGTTGTTGACATATTGATGATCAGAGATGATGTAGAATTTCTAGAAAGCATATAGGGTTATTTGAAAGGTGTTTTTCAATAGAAAACCTGGATTAAGCTACTTGAACATTGAGCATCAAGATCTATAAGGATAGATCAAAATGCTTAATAATACTTTCAAATGAGCACATACCTTGACATGATCTTGAAGGTGTTCAAGATGGACCAGTCAAAGAAGGAGTTCTTGCCTGAGTTGTAAGGTACGAAATTAAGACTTAAAGCTCGACCACGGTAGAAAAGAGAGAAAGGACGAAGGTCGTCCCCTATGCTTTAGACGTAGGCTCTACAGTATGCTATGCTGTGTACCGCACCGAAAGTGTGCCTTGCCATGAGTCAGTCAAGGGGTACAAGAGTGATCCATGAATGGATCACAGGACAGCGGTCAAAGTTATCCTTAGTAACTAGTGGACTAAGGAATTTTCTCGATTATGGAGGTGGTAAAAGAGTTCGTCGTAAAGGGTTATGTCGATACAAGCTTGACACCTATCTGGATAGCTCTGAGTAGAGAGACCGGATACATATAATGGAGCAACAATTTAGAATAGCTCCAAGTAGAACAGTTATTTGGAATAGCTCCAAATAGAGCGTGGTAGCTGCATCTAGGAGATGACATAGAGATTTGTAAAGCACACACGGATCTAAAAGGTTCAGACCCGTTGACTAAAACCTCTCTCACAAGCAACATGATCAAACATAAAACTCATTGAGTGTTAATCACATAGTGATGTGAACTAGACTACTGACTCTAGTAAACTCTTGGGTATTAGTCACATGGCGATGTGACCTGTGAGTGTTAATCACATGGCGATGTGAACTAGATTATTGACTCTAGTGCAAGTGGGAGACTGTTGGAAATATGCCCTAGAGGCAATAATAAAAGTGTTATTATTATATTTCCTTGTTCATGATAATTGTCTTTTATTCATGCTATAACTGTATTATCCGGAAATCGTAATACATGTGTGAATACATAGACCACAATATGTCCCTAGTGAGCCTCTAGTTGACTAGCTCGTTGTGATCAACAGATAGTCATGGTTTCCTGGCTATGGACATTGGATGTCGTTGATAACGGGATCACATCATTAGGAGAATGATGTGATGGACAAGACCCAATCCTAAGCATAGCACAAAGATCGTGTAGTTCGTTTGCTAGAGCTTTGCCAATGTCAAATATCTCTTCCTTTGACCATGAGATCGTGTAACTCCTGGATACCGTAGGAGTGCTTTGGGTGTATCAAACGTCACAACGTAACTGGGTGACTATAAAGGTGCACTACAGGTATCTCCGAAAGTATCTATTGTTTTATGCGGATCGAGACTGGGATTTGTCACTCCGTGTAAACGGAGAGGTATCTCTGGGCCCACTCGGTAGGACATCATCATATGCGCAATGTGACCAAGGAGTTGATCACGGGATGATGTGTTACGGAACGAGTAAAGTGACTTGCCGGTAACGAGATTGAACAAGGTATCGGTATACCGACGATCGAATCTCGGGCAAGTAAAATACCGCTAGACAAACGGAATTGTATACGGGATCGATTGAGTCCTTGACATCGTGGTTCATCCGATGAGATCATCGTGGAACATGTGGGAGCCAACATGGGTATCCAGATCCCGCTGTTGGTTATTGACCGGAGAACGTCTCGGTCATGTCTGCATGTCTCTCGAACCCGTAGGGTCTACACACTTAAGGTTCGATGACGCTAGGGTTATAAAGGAAGCTTGTATGTGGTTACCGAATGTTGTTCGGAGTCCCGGATGAGATCCCGGACGTCACGAGGAGTTCCGGAATGGTCCGGAGGTAAAGATTTATATATAGGAAGTCCTGTTTCGGCCATCGGGACAAGTTTCGGGGTCATCGGTATTGTACCGGGACCACCGGAAGGGTCCCGGGGGCCCACCGGGTGGGGCCACCTGCCCCGGGGGGCCACATGGTCTGTAGGGGGTGCGCCTTGGCCTACATGGGCCAAGGGCACCAGCCCCTAGAGGCCCATGCGCCAAGATATAGGAAAAAGGGGAGAGTCCTAAAGGGGGAAGGCACCTCCGAGGTGCCTTGGGGAGGATGGACTCCTCCCCCCCTCTTAGCCGCACCCCTTCCTTGGAGGAGGGGGCAAGGTTGAGCCTCCCCCCTCTCCCCTGCCCCTATATATAGTGGAGGGGAGGGAGGGCAACCATACCTGAGCCTTTGGCGCCTCCCTCCCTCCCGTGACACCTCCTCCTCTCCCGTAGGTGCTTGGCGAAGCCCTGCAGGATTGCCACGCTCCTCCATCACCACCACGCCGTTGTGCTGCTGCTGGATGGAGTCTTCCTCAACCTCTCCCTCTCTCCTTGCTGGATCAAGGCGTGGGAGACGTCACCGGGCTGTACGTGTGTTGAACGCGGAGGTGCCGTCCGTTCGGCACTTGATCATCGGTGATTTGAATCACGACGAGTACGACTCCATCAACCCCGTTCACTTGAACGCTTCCGCTTAGCGATCTACAAGGGTATGTAGATGCACTCTCCTTCTACTCGTTGCTGGTCTCTCCATAGATAGATCTTGGTGACACGTAGGAAAATTTTTGAATTTCTGCTACGTTCCCCAACAAAGGGAGCACGGCGGCGCTTCCGATTATGGAAGATATCAGTCTGCCGACAGGGTGCCAGAGAAGCCTGGGCCATGGTGAAGACACGGTATACCAAGGCAGACCCAAATCACATGGCCGAGGTCGGACCTGTGGGGCCCGACGGAAAAGAGATCTCCGTTAGCTTAGTTTATGGGCAAGTAGAATTAGCCGCAAAGTATTCTCAACAAGATTGTAAGGTAGACCGCCTGTTGGATGGTATAGAAGAGGAATTTAGTCAGTATGCATGACTATGGAATTAAAGTGACATGTATAATGCCTTCTTGCCGGATTGTAGATCATTTGTCGTTGCGGATCTTTTTGCTTCAACCTCCGGGCCCAATAGTCTGGAGTGTATCCGAATACCCGCTCAGTTATATAAGAACCGGGGTATGCGTGGAGACCAGGCGTAGGGGTCATTAGTGCTTTATCAGACAAGTGCCCAACTAGTTATTTTATATTACATGGGTAGTAAGAAACATCTTCCAGGGAGAATAGTTCTGTTAAGGGTTCCTTTCCCTAGGTAAGCATGCCCTAAAGTGCATGTACGGACTACGATAGGAAACGCAGGAAAAACATCTGGGGGCAGATATGGATAATTAATAAAAATCATCTTTTGTTCACCGACCAAATATTCCCTTAAGAACGCTAGCTTTCGGCTTCACCCAGTCTGAGGTACACATCCGGCTGACCAGGCAGTAACAATAGCAGAGGTGCTCACCTTATGCCCTAGCTGAATTAACGGGAATGTTGGGCATAAATACAAGAGCCAGGCAACCCAGTTTGGAAAAAATTTAAGTCATATCGATGCATATAATGGTGAAAAAAGGTACATGCAAAAGTATAACACATTTGTGGGGCATGAGGCCCAGATAAATAATTTAAGCTTCTGTAAAAGAAGCCCCCAGGTATGACGAGTGCGGCTAGCGCATCTGTAATGTGCAAGTGAGGCACAAGGTAACCCTTGAAGGCCTAGAGAAATAATAAAGGAAAGAAAGAAAGATAAACAAGACGGATAATGTATATGCAGAAAATGGACAAAGGGAGGGGACTAACATAGAGTCCGGTGCTAGGCATAGAATCTTTGAAGCATGGGCGTGTTCCATGGGTTCGGCTCGAGTCGACTAGTCGATGCATCCCGCAGTCGGTACGCTCCATCGGTCAGAACTTGGTAAATAATGAAGGGACCTTCCCATTTGGGCTCGAGCTTGTGCTTTTTCTTATCCGGCAGGCATAGAACTAGTTCGCCAATGTTATAAGTTTTGGCCCGTACTTCTCTGATTTGGTATCTTCGAGCCTGTTGCTGATAAAATGCGGAACGGGCTTTGGCTACATCGCGCTCCTCCTCCAGGGTGTCCAAACTGTCCTGCCGATCGAGCTCGGCTTCTCTTTCTTCGTACATGCGCACTCGAGGTGAGTCATGAATTATGTCACAAGGCAAGACTGCCTCTGCGCCGTACACCATAAAGAAGGGTGTATATCCGGTACTACGATTCGGCGTGGTCCGCAGCCCCTAGAGTATGGAGTCGAGCTCCTCTACCCAGTGCGTGTTAGACTCCGTTAAGGAGCGCACTAATCTGGGTTTAATGACGCTCGTTATAAGACCGTTTGCTCGCTCGACTTGACCGTTGGTTTGTGGGTGATAGACTGAGGCATAATCGAGCTTGATGCCCATTTTGCTGCACCAGAGTTTTACCTCGTCGGCCGTGAAGTTCGTGCCATTATCAGTGATGATGCTGTGGGGGACGCCATAACGGTGTATAACCCCGGATATGAAGTCTATCACTGGTCCGTATTTGGCTGTTTTAACAGGTTTGGCCTCTATCCATTTGGTGAATTTATCCACCATGACCAATAAGTATTTTTTTCTTGTGGGTTCCCCCTTTAAGGGGTCCAACCATGTCAAGCCCCCAGACCGCAAAGGGCCATGTAATGGGGATTGTTTGGAGGGCGGTAGGTGGCATGTGACTTTGATTTGCAAAGAGCTGGCAACCGGCGCAGCGTTGGACCAAGTCCTGTGCATCTGCCCGGGCCATTGGCCAATAGAATCCTGTACGGAAGGCCTTGCTTACAAGAGCCCGGGCTGTGGCGTGATGACCGCCGAGTCCGGCGTGAATTTCTACCAAAAGATTCCGCCCTTCCTCTTTGGAGATGCACCTTTGAAGGACTTCAGTAGTGCTTTTTTTGTACAATTCTCCCTCATGGACCCTGTAGGCCTTGGATCGCCGCACTATGCAGCGTGCCTCATTTTGGTCCTCCAAAAGTTCCTGTCTAGTTAGGTAGGCCAGGAATGGTTCTGTCCACGGGGCAATAATGGCCATTATTTCGTGGGTTGAAGGTGTTATTTCGGTGGCGGAGCCTCCGATTCTGTCAGAGAGTTCGGTATCGGGTATTTTGGCCGGGTCCGGACTGTTGTTACCGGTGTCCCCTTCCCATACTACGGATGGCTTGAACAGCCCACTACTAGGGAAAAGCCTACCAGCAGCAAGGGTTTTGGGCCTCTCAGTAGCGCGGGCACCGGTGCTACTAATAAGGCGCTACAACTAACGTATAGCAGTAGCGCCGGTTGTCCCACGCTACTGCTATACATGAATAGTTGTAGCGCTCTTTGGGAAAGGGCGCTACTGATATTATCTGCAGCGCTGTTTGCTGGGACGCGCTACTGACAATGCGGTGCTACTGCTAAATTTCCCCCCTCGCTACTACTAGTTTATTTATTAGTTTTTTTCCAGCATATTTGTTTTGTATTTGTTTTGTATTTGAATAGGCTTTATACAATAATCTTTAGCATATCATACACATACAAATGTAATCATAGCATATACATACAATTAGTCTCATCAAATCATGTCATCATCATAATCATCATCCAACACAAAATGGTCTCTCGTCATCATCTCAAAAATAGCGATACAAGTCTCGAATGATATGCAAATACATCGTCATCCATCTAAACAATGATATACGCGAGAAGAGCTATCACTTTGAGAACATGAGTTCGTATCCCTCTTTCGCATTAGCGTGAACCTCTAAACTAACTACTGCCTGTCGCTCGGAAACTGGAAGGGCCTGACACTCCGGCCACTTGTCGTATATATACTCCTGGCATAGCACTTCTTCGCCATCTATGATCTATGCACCTGCATCATCACATGAGTCGATGATATGCAACATATATAGTTGAGCAACAGAAAGAGACAGACTTGGCAAAAATAAAAACAACATATCATAAGCATAAATAACAAAGTTCATCGTACCCCAAAATGCCCTAACTATAGTGATTTTCCCTAGTCGAGGAGGAGGACAGTTTAATTACATCACAAATAAAGTTTCACCGTGCATAACTCAAAGTTTTGTCATACAGAAAGTATGGACTAAACGGACACATTGTCATATATCGACAATCATTCCAACATGTCGTTCCATCCATCCAAGTCAGGGAGATAGTCCCCGAGCCTAGTGAAAGGCTTCAGGTCGAGACGCTGAGAGGCTATCCATGTTCGGACGTCTTCCCGCGGCATTTGCCCTTCTCCGTAGAACATCCCTGTTTTTCCGACGACCTCCTTCATGATGATTTGGGCAAGTTCGCGCTGGATGTTATAGAACTCAGCTCGAAGTCGATGATCCTCGATATCTCCTATGTCCTTTGCCCATTGCAGAATATGGGCATCGCCTGAAGAAGGTGCCATGCGAAGGTTCTGGTGATCCCGTCTGTACTCCAGCATGTGGTGTAGGACATAGAATCCATCATTAAGAGAATCGTCCGGTTGCTGGATGCAGCAGAAGTTGGTCTTATGGCCGAAGGCGACCCTGCCGCCCCTCATCTTCTTGTCCCTGACCTCTCCACCCAGTGATTGGTAGTGATACATAGCACTGTCGAGAACATCCTTGATGTGGGTGTAATCCTTTTTGTGAATGTTCTTCGACATGTCCAAGTAAAGAGCGTGGGAGAATCGGGGGTAGAGGATAATGAGGACGGCGCGCCCGCCGCTGCGCAAAATAAGTCCTCAAATTAATTAGCCTCCACCGTGCAAATGAATGATTGAAATCGAAGGAAGGATAGCAGCGCAGATGACTTACACGGGATGATAAGGCACGAGAATCGCCCCCTTGTCCTTATTGGTGAGCATGAAACTTACGATGTAATCCCTCGCATATTCACGGTGATTTGCGCAGACTCCCAAGAAGCCCTTGTGCATGTAGTACGGGTCAGGGACACAGATATGAGATATCTGCTCAACCTCGATGATGTAGTTCATGTGCAAGGCATAAATGCGGACAAACGTAAAATCCAGCTTCTTCACGTGAAACATGTCGAATATGTAATCGAATCGGAGGAAGAACTTATCCGCGGGGAAGCTGTCGACGTACGACATTTGCCGCGGAACGTTAACCACGTAGAGTGGGTATCCTAGATCTTTCAAGGCGATGAGGTCTTTCTCTACCCGCAGCACATCGTCATGAAGTCTCTTTATCGCCGAATCTGGCCCGTAGCGCTATTGCGGGTAGGATTGGTTGACCGGGGATATGCCATCTATCCACACCGGGGATATCTATACGGTCCTGAAGCCGAGGCTGCTGAGGCGGCTGGATCATAGAAACAACTTTTTTGCCTTTCCTCGCTCTCTTCCTAAACTTCTTTACTACCGGAAGGTCGTCCATAATATGTTGAGACGGCAATTCAGGCACTGACTCATGACGCTCAAACCCTGAGGAGGCGCCAGTATAGACATACTGTTCAGCAGCGCCATCGTCGTCCTCATCCTCATCCATGGCGACATCATCAGCGACTAATGGAGCCTCCTCCTTACCCCATCCGCTATCACCCAACCCGACACCCGACAATAATTGGGTAGGTGGGGTGTTGATGTTCATACCTTGCTGAGGCTGCGTGCTCGTGGGTGTGCTCCTGGCCGCCTCCAGACGAAGCAGACTCATTGGCCACAACAGGAACCATCCAGCATTGCAACAATCACCAAGCCGCCCTGGTGTCTCGTCGTCATCCCCCAGTAGTACTGGAGGAGGCAAATTCTCGTGGCCCGGTTTGACACTGGCCACGGAAACCTTGAAGACATTCGGGGGGATCGGCCGGCTGTGGAACAATGGTTCCTTCGGCTCCATTATCGTCGCCTTCCCCACGTCCACCTTCTGGTCGCCAATGGTGTACAATATGGTGCACGGGGTTTCGTCGGCCTGCAAAGAAAAGTCTGCGACGTGAGACATCCGAAAGGCAACGAAAACGGGAGATTATACATTTATATTTAAGGGGCCCGGTGTGACAGATACTGTGAGGGCGTCGAGCTCAGCCAAAGACGAAGCACCGCCTAGCACGTCCGGTGCGGGAGCCGGTGCGGGAGCAGGTGCAGCTGCAGGTGCTGGTGCAACGCTAGTCGAGCTGCTCCCCGCCAAGAAGTCAGCAAGGGGAAAGTCCGCTGCATCTTTTTTTGGATTTTGCCTGGTCCAATTGAAAACGGCCGGAACCAAGGTAGTAGAAATATCTAAAGCCACCTGTTTTGCGGCAGCTACCGCTGTTGCAACTGTCTCAGTTGATTTCTTCTCAACCGCAATCTCAACCCTCTTGTCGATGTTTTCTTCATTTAACCTCCGTCTTTCCTTTCTCTCCTCCGTGGTCTCACAGTAGTACTTCTTCCACGTAGCGCCGTCTCCGACACCGTGCACGCATCCATACGACGGTCGAGTATCCACCGGTTGTTGTTTCAATATGTTCAACGCCCGGTTGAATGGAGTGTCCCACTTGGGCCTCGCCAATGCCTCAGATGGCGAGTCGCTTTCGGCCGCAATCCTGTGCTGCTCTGTCTGCAAAAGGCACAACAATCGTTTACAAATATGACTAACGTGTGCAGTCGAATTGATCAGAAACTAAAATTACCAGCAGTCTCATGAACTCCGTAATGACCGGTGTTGTCTCGTAAACCTTTTTCATTGGGTCCCAATGGTGCCGGACCCTGAGGACGTCACGCTCCTGCGGGACGGTGAACTCCGCCAAGGGGTCTGGGATGCCCAGACTCGCGGCTTCCGCGTCCTCCTTGGCCCATTTGGACCTCTTTCCGCCGTAACCACGGCTTCCGAGGTGGTGGCTCCCAATGTTCCTCTCTTGAAGCCCCTTCATGTACTTAGACTTTTTTTGGCATCTTCGGCCTCGCAAGCCTCCTTGAATATTTGAAACTGCTCTTCCGTGATTGTCGAATTATCCTTTACAATCTCGGAGTAGGGTTCCTTCTTGTCGATGATCCTTGCTTTCACTCGATTTTTGCAGGCGGCCAACACGTCGCTAAACTTGGTCATGGCGTGTTTGTTTATCTTCTTCATTGCCGGGTCCTCATCTGGATCTTTATAATCCTTCTCATTCCGGCCCGGGAACAAGAATATCTGGTGAAACTTCTTTAGGAGGGAGCTCCTCATATTTTCTATCTTTTGTAGTTTCTCATCGTTGATGGTGGCGGTTGTCCGTACGATGCAGCCTATTTGATTGCCGTAGCATCGACACGCTTCCTCGGGCGCCGTTGGCTCAAAATTGCCATCGTCCACCTCCGTGACCACCACTCTAGTAGTCCTGAGTTTGTTAGGAACCCGTTGCCTCTTTGCTTTCGGTTCTACACCGGCTCTGCTCCCCGAGGCAGCGCCGGTCTCAGTCTCAGCGCCGGTCTCGATGCCGGTCTGAGTCTGAGCGCCGGTCTCAGTCTCAGCACCGGTCTACGTGTTGGTCTTAGTCCCCGATGCCACCGGTGGGCCCAGCAATAACATCGGTTGATCATCGGTAAGGCTAAAAAATTCGTCTGCCGCCCGGTAGGCGTCATCGCAATCACCAGAACCCTGTCCTTCATCGTTGCTAGCCATGCTTCCTATGATTAAATCTAGTCAATTAATTCTAGACCTAATAAAATGAATAATGACATAAAAAAGGCCTATCGTTTTGCAGGAATGTTGACTCCTTCCTGGTGCGGCAAATCACGGGCACTCGATATGTCCTAGTTTGTAGCACAAGTCATGCCGAAATTCATGGAAAATTTTGGCATGAGCTTTGCTAAAAAGTGGACAAATCGAGAACCTGAAATTTGCCGGAAAAGAAATGAATCAACATTCCGGAAAAACATAGGCCACTAAGCATCATTCCCTGCAAACAGTGTCCAAATATACACGAGCAACCACATGTCCAAATTTCGCAAGCTAATTCAAAAACAAAGTGTAGAAGAAAATTCATTTAACTACTAATAGAACAAAATTCAGTTAACTTTAGTGCTCTATAATGATGAAAGGAAAAATTTCAGTTAACTACTAATTTCATTCATTTTGGTTATTCATTTAACATCACCTAATTAACCTATTGTACCAATACTACTAGCAGCACTACTAACCTAATTAACCTAGCAAAACTCTAGTGCCCTAACTGAAAAACATCTAATTAACATCTAATTTTTTCTCTAAAATACAGAGAGAGATGAGTGAGGGGGAGGGGTGGGGGACTTACAGAGAGGGGAGAGACGGTGGCAGGGAGGTTCTCGGTGACGGAGGCAGGGGCGGAGAGGGCGGGCTCGGGCACGGGCAAGGGCGGTCCTGGGCGGGCTCGGGCGGCGGTGAGGTGGAGGGCGCCGAAGGTGACGTGGAGGGCGGCCTTGGGCGGCGACTATGAGGCTGAGGGCGGCCTCGGGCGGCGGCGGTGAGGCTGAGGGCGGCCTCGGGCGGCGGCGGTGAGGAGACGACGGCGAGGGCGAGGGACAATTTGGGGAAGAACTGGTGGCCAGGGGGCGGGGTGGGGGGAAACCGCTGTTTAAGTGAAACGTAACGGTAACGCGTTTCCGGAAACGCTCTATAGCTAAGTTAGCTATAGCGCGTTTACTGAAACCCGCTACTGCTATTACTTTCTCCTTTTTCCCCCTTTTTCACTTTATTTTATTTCCGTTAGCAGCAGCGCTTTACACGTAAGCGCGCTGCAGCTAAGGAGATTAGCAGTAGAGCTGGGCCATTATACGCGCTACTGCTAGGTTGGGCTAGCCATGTGCGCCCAGTTCAAACGTAGCAGCAGCTCTTTTCGCTAGTACGCGCTACTGCTAAAGTCATAGCAGTAGCATGGTTTATTTACGCGCGCTGCTACTAAGTAGCAGCAGCGCTTGATTTTGTATAGCGCTACTGGTAAAATTCTGTGTATAGGCTTTTCCCTAGTAGTGGCCTTTCCAAAAATATGTTGGGGGGGACCGCATCACGTTTTGCGCCGATGCGGGCGAGGATATCTGCCGCCTGATTGTTTTCCCGAGCCACATAGTGAAATTTGAGCGCCTCGAACCGAGCTGACATTTTTAGTACGGCGTTTCGATAGGCCACCATTTTCGGATCCTTGGCGTCAAAGTCTCCATTTATTTGGGATATTGCGAGGTTTGAATCCCCACGCACCTCCAAGCGTTGAATGCCCATGGAGACTGCCATCCGAAGACCATGCAACAGAGCTTCGTATTCGGCTGCATTGTTGGAGTCTGTATACAATATTTGCAATACGTATTGAACGGTATCTCCGGTTGCGGACGTCAGGACGATGCCAGCCCCTAGACCAGCCAGCATTTTAGAACCATCGAAGTGCATGATCCAATTGGAGTATGCGCCGTACTCTTTAGGGAGTTCGGCCTCCGTCCATTCGGCGACGAAGTCGGCCAATACCTGCGACTTAATGGCTTGTCGAGGTTTGTATGTTATGTCGAACGGGAGGAGCTCAATGGCCCATTTGGCAATCCGGCCCGTAGCGTCGCGGTTGTTTATAATATCATTAAGTGTCACTTCCGAGGCTACTGTAGTCGAACACTCTTGAAAGTAGTGTCGCAGCTTCCGCGAGGCCATGAATACCACATATGCTATCTTTTGGTAGTGCGGGTACCGTGATTTGCATGGAGTGAGGACAGTGGATATGTAGTATACCGGCTTTTGAAAAGGGAATTTATGTCCGTCCGCTTCCCGTTCGACAACGAGCACCGCGCTTACAACTTGAGTTGCCGCAATGTACAACAACATTGGTTCGCCGATGTTTGGCGCGGCCAGGATTGGGTTGGTTGCCAAGATGGCCTTTATTTCTTCCAATCTGGCTGTGGTCGCGTCTGTCCACTCGAAGTGTTTAGTGCGCCGAAGGAGGCGATAAAGGGGTAAAGCCTTTTCTCCTAAGCGGGAGATAAAGCGGCTTAGAGCCGCCACGCATCTAGTTAACTTCTGGATTTGTTTGAGGTCTGTTGGGGTAGCCAACTGTGACAAAGCTCGGATTTTGGCCGGATTAGCTTCAATACCTCTACTGGAGACAATGAAACCCAGGAGCTTTCCGGCTGGTACGCCGAAAACGCATTTTTCCGGATTGAGCTTGATGTTATGTTTGGAGGTTGTCGAATTTGAGCCTCAAGTCGTCTATCAAAGAGTCGACGTGTTTGGTTTTGACGACCACATCGTCTACGTATGCCTCTACTGTTTTGCCGTTTTGTTTCTCCAGACATGTCTGAATCATGCGCTGATATGTTGCGCCAGTGTTTTTTAGCCCAAAAGGCATTGTGTTAAAACAGAAGGGACCGTATGGTGTGATGAATGCCGTTGCGGCTTGGTCGGACTCCGCCATCTTGATTTGGTGGTAACCAGAGTATGCGTCGAGGAAACACAATGACTCGTGTCCTGTGGTAGCATCAATGATTTGATCGATGCGTGGGAGGGGAAGGGATCCTTTGGGCAAGCTTTATTGAGGTCTTTGAAATCAACACAAAGGCACCAGGATTTGTCCTTCTTTGGTACCATCACCAGGTTTGCTAGCCAGTCCGGGTGTTTTATTTCTCTAATGAATCCGGCCTCCAATAGCTTGGCTAGTTCCTCTCCCATGGCCTGTCTCTTAGGTTCGGAGAAACGCTGAAGAGCTTGCTTGACCGGCTTGAATCCCTTTAGGATATTGAGGCTATGCTCGGCCAGCCTGCATGGGATTCCTGGCATGTCTGAGGGATGCCAGGCGAATATGTCCCAGTTCTCGCGCAGGAATTCTCGTAGTGCAGCGTCCATAGCGGGGTTTAACTGTGCCCCAATGGAGGCTGTTTTTGTAGGGTCCGTTGGGTGGACTTGGAATTTGACTATTTCATCCACTGGTTTAAAAGAGGTGGACTTGGATCTCTTGTCGAGTATCACATCGTCCCTGTCCACTGTGGAGCGTAGCGTGGTTAATTCCTCAGCCGAGAGGGCTTCGGATAATGCCTCGAGGGCCAGTGCGGCTGTTTTGTTTTCGGCGCGGAGTGCCGTGTCCGGATCGCTGGCGAGAGTGATGATTCCGTTGGGCCCGGTCATTTTGAGCTTTATGTACCCGTAATGTGGTACGGCTTGGAAGATTGTGAACGCCTCCCGTCCTAAAAGAGCATGATAACCACTGCTGAACGGGGCCACTTGGAATGTAATTTCTTCGGACCTGTAATTATCCGGCGTGCCGAATACCACATCTAGTGTGATTTTCCCAGCACAGCGTGCTTCCCAACTGGGGATGATTCCTCTAAAGTTTGTGCTACTTTGCTCGATGCGGTTCCAGTCTATTTCCATCTTTTGAAGAGTTTCCTCATAGATGAGGTTTAATCCGCTGCCGCCGTCCATGAGTACTTTGGTGAGTCGAAATCCGTCCATGATTGGACTAAGGACCAGTGCGACTGGTGGTCGGGCTGTTTGGAATTTAGGTTCATCACTGGCATTGAAGGTAATAGTTGTGTCACTCCATGGATTTATTGCTGCTACGTGGCAGATTTCGGCCATGCTGCGGAGTGTTCGCTTGCGCCTATTATTTGACGCGAAGGTCTCAAAGACTGTTAACACCATATTGTTATCCACGGGATGGTGCTCTGTGGTATTTGGGATAAGAAGATCCTCACCACTTTTGGCCACCTGCCGGAGCATCCAACATGCTCTAAGGCTGTGCGTTGGTATTGTATCCGATGTACTATGAATTTTGCAGGGTCCGTTGAGCCATCCCTCTAGTACGGTTCCGTGCCCTGCAGAGGGTTTTTGCTTTTTGGTAGTTGACCTAGGTGTGTTGTGATAATCAACAAGGTACGGATCAAGAACGAATACTCGGTAAGAAATCCCAATCTCAAACCAAATATCCGTGGAAGAAGAACTAGAGCTACAAGAATTCCCACCTATGAAACTCCCGAACCTTTCCGGTTATGCAATCAGGTGTTGGGGATACAGGGGAAGCATAATATCTCACCCAAATCTAGCAATTCCTACATCCAGCTGTATCCATCCTTCAACACATAACCGAGAAAAACTTCCGAAACCATCTACCTCAACCTTCGAAAAGCATCCATTATACAAGTTATGGCGATACTCCCGAACTCCCGCCCCAGTACTGGGTGGCGTCGAGGTTATCTCACCAATGAACTGCATAAAAGAGATTTTCGATGTCGGCGTACTAAACTCAGGTATTCCAGAATTGCAACGATAAAATTGTGACGACAACACCTCGGAGCTCAACTCCCCGGGACACTGCCACAACTCCTAAAGACAGGAGGCACCAAGAACAATGTTCTCGTCACAAAACCATCGAACGATTCCAAGATACCCGCGTGATCCTAAATTTTTTTAGTGAAATTTGAGAAGAGAAGAGTCAAAACTCTACGTCAGGATGCCTTACCAGAGCGATGAGGAGACTGGGAAGTAAAAAGAATTCCTAAACTCTCCGATATATAAATCCTAAATGACTCAAAACATTTTTCTAGACTCAACAACGGCTGCTAAAAACGATCAAGCAATGGGGGCTCCTAAGGTCGGGGGAGGCTCTGATTACCAACTTGTAACAGCCTCGATGCGGCTATAGCTCCCACGTGTCGAGGCATGACTTAGAGGCATAACCGCATTGAAAGCAATGTCGCAAATTAGGCAATCATCACAACATGCCATGTAATATAGATAATAAGAGGGGAGATACATAGTTGGCTTACACTCGCCACGTCAATCAAAGTACATAAATAGAATTACAACATTCAAACACTCATGGCCCGACTACGGCGCCAAAATAAAAGATAACCCAACATGCGACACGATCCCGATCACCCCAACTGGGCACCACTACTGATCATCAGGGAAAGACACGTAGTAACGGCGTGAGTCCTCGTCGAACTCCCACTTGAGCTCGAGTGCGTCATCTGGAACGGAGTCATCAGGCCCTGCATCTGGTTTGGAAGTAATCTGTGAGCCACAGGGACTCAGCAATCTCACACCCTCGCGATCAAGACTATTTAAGCTTATAGGTAAGGCAGGGTAAATATATGTGGAGCTGCGGCAAGCGACTAGCATATATGGTGGCTAACCTGTTCGCAAAAGAGAGCGAGAAGAGGAGGCAAAGCGCGAGCGAGTAACTAGAGGACAACCTGGCAAAGCATTACTCCAACACCGTGTTCACTTCCCGGACTCCGCCGAGAAGAGACCATCACGGTAACTCACAACGTTGATTCATTTTAATTAAGTTAAGGTTCAAGTTATCTATAACTGGACATTAACAAATTCCCATCTGCCCATAACCGTGGGCACGACTTTCGGAAGTTCGAATCCCTGCAGGGGAGTCCCAACTTAGCCCATGACAAGCTCTCACGGTCAACGAAGGAATAGACCTTCTCTCAAGACATTCCGATCAGACTCGGTATCCCGGTTCTACAAGACACTTCGACAAGTTAAAACAATTCCAGCAACACCGCCCAAATGTGCCGAGAAATCCCGATAGGAGCTGCACATATCTCGTTCTCAGGGCACACTCAGATAGGTCAAGCTACGAGTAGAACCAGCCCTCGAGTTTCCCCGAGGTGGCCCCGCAGGCTGCCTGGTTCGGACCAACACTCAGAGGAGCATTGACCCGGGGGGGGGGGGTTAAAATAAGATGACCCTCGGGCTCCGGAAACCCAAGGGAAAAAGAGGCTAGGTGGCAAATGGTAAAACCAAGGTTGGGCATTGCTGGAAAAGCTTTAATCAAGGCGAACTATCAAGGGGTTCCCATTATCACCCAACCGCGTAAGGAACGCAAAAATCCGGGAACATAACACCGATATGACGGAAACTAGGGCGGCAAGAGTGGAACAAAACACTAGGCGAGAGGCCGAGCCTTCCACCCTTTACCAAGTATATAGATGAATTAAGATAACATGGCAATATAATGATATCCCAACAAGTAAATAATGTTCCAACAAGGAACGGTCTCCAAACTTCACCTGCAACTAGCAACGCTATAAGAGGGGATGAGCAAAGCGGTAACATAGCCAATCAACGGTTTGTTAGGACATGGTGGGTTAGAGGTTGAACATGGCAATTTGGGAGGCATGATAAGCAAGTGGTAGGCATCTTAGCATAGGCATAGCGAAAGAGCGAGCATCTAGCAAAGCAAAGATAGTAGTGATTTCGAGGGTATGATCATCTTGCCTGCAAAGTTGTCAGAGTTGACTGGATCCTCGAAAGCAAACTCAGCGGGCTCCTCGTTAGCGAACTCGTCTCCCGGCTCTACCCAAACAAGACAAACAAGCAACAAGGACACAATCAACCACGTGCAAACTCAAACAACATGATGCAAAGATGGTATGCTATGCGGGAAGCAATATGTGATGCATATGCAAGATTTGACAAGGAATGCATGAACCTGGCCTCAACTTGGAAATCCAAGTGTGCCACTGGAAAGGTGAGATTAAATCGCTTGAAAACGATATAAAGAATGCCCGAATCGGAGTTACAGTTTGGAAATGGCAAGCGATTCAAATATGGCCACGTCCTGCGATTTACAGCAAGTAGCCATCTAAATGCAACAAGATGAACATGCTACAACACTCAAACATGGCATCAAAATACATGGCAGGGATCCACTCATGATGCTTAACAAAAGACTAGCACTGAGCTACGGCCAATTCATCCATTAACAGGTTTAAACAAGCATGTCAAAAATGCATTTGGCAAACAGATCTCAGACTTAGTGAAATTAACACTTGTTTGGAATTTCAGATCAGATAGCACTCTTTGGAGCATGAAAACTATATGCTACAGGATCTGAACATGGCAAAGTAAAGCATGACATGGAGCTACTCAAGGATCTTAACAAAAGTCCCTTAGTGACATTGAGCCAAAATGAATCAGAAAATACATTTGCAAGCATATGAACATGGCAAAAACATAATCAGTTCTCAGACTTCGTGAAAACTGGAGCATGCTGAAACAGATATCAAGTAGGCATGTTTACGAGCTCGATGCACTCACTACAGAGCAAGTCATGACAATCTAGGAATACACCCATCAAGAATACACAAAATACAAGCTAGACATGGCAAGAACAATAACATAGCATGCACGGATCAACTACAACATCCTCGGCAAAATTGCTAACAAGTAGACAATCTGCCCAGATTCACGAAATGACAAAAGTAGAGCTCGATTGACTCAAGCTAGGGTGCTCCATAATTGCAAACAAAGACATGGATGGATAGAGCACTACAAGATTAACAAAACATCCTTACTGATCATCCTCAAAAGAGGCACGGATCACTAGGAAACAACATGAACATATGGCATATTGAGATAAACAGCTCAAAGACTTAGTGGAAATGCAAGTCCCTGAAATCAGCATTAACGAATGCTCCACTTTGCAAGCTTGTGCTAGTCACCACACACATCATAAAAATACATGGGTTGCACCTCTGGATAGATGGCAAAACATGTAACAAAACTCATGTAGAACTCCAGGGCATATCATGCACACAATAATCATGGCAAAAATGACAAATATCTAATTGGAGCAGCAGATCTGACAATTATCCCAAATAGCACTCTTCCAACAGCATTTTGGGTATCAAGATGAACTCAAATGAAAATGATGCAATGAGATGAAATGATGTACTCTCTGAGATGAACATTTTGATATGCTATATGTCCAAAATGGAGCTACGGATGCGGAGATATAGCATGATGAAATATGCAAAAAAAATACTGGAAACGAGGCAAAAGTCAACCCTAGGGTTAGGATCGGATCTGGATCGGATCGACACTGTTCATGCGCGCGCCTCCTGAGGACTCCGGCGAGCAGGTCGGGCTCCGGCGAGGTGGGCGAGGTTGGCCGGCGAGCGGGCGAAGGGAGTCGCCGGCGAGGGGCAACGGCGGCGGCTCCGCGATGCACGGGCGGCGGAGCTGCTCCCTGGCCGCGGCGGCCGGCGAGGTGGCGAGGCCGTCCGGCGACGCGGCGGCTACCGGCGAGGTAGGTGGCGGGCGGCGGAGGCGGCCGGCACCGGCGTCGGAGAAGAGGGGCGGCGGAGGAACGGGCTCGGGGTGCCGGATCTGGGCCCGTCGGGCCCTGGCGGCGTGCGGGTCGGCGGCGGTGATGTGGCGGCGTGGGAGTGGCTGGCGGCGATGTGTCCGGCGCGGTCCGGACAATGTCCGGCGCGCGGAGAAACGGATCTAGGGTTTCGGGGAGAAGAAGAAGGAGATTTTCGGGGGGATCTTTAAATAGGCATAGGAGGAGCTAGGAGAGTCCAAATGAGGTGCGGTTTTCGGCCAGGCGATCGTGATCGAACGCTCTAGATGATGGAGAGGATTTTGGTGGGTTTTGGGCCAAAATGGAGGGGTGTTGGGCTGCAACACACACGAAGCCTTTTCGGTCCCTCGGTTAACCGTTGGAGCATCAAACGAAGTCCAAATGGTACGAAACTTGACAGGCGGTCTACCGGTAGTAAACCAAGGCCGCTTGGCAAGTCTTGGTCCAATCCGGAAATGTTTAATCCCCAAACACGAAAGAAAGGTAGAAATGACCACCGAAGGAGAACGGAGCGCCGGAATGCAAAACGGACAATGGGGAAAATGCTCGAATGCATGAGATGAACACGTATGCAAATGCAATGCACATGATGACATGATATGAGATGCATGACAACGACAACAACACACGGAGACAAAAACCCGAACCCGAGAGAATAAAATAACTTAACGCCGGAAACGACAAGAGTTGGAGTACATATTGGGTAATTCATATCCGGGGTGTTACAGCTGGGGCACCTCCACTCTTCTGAGGTGCAGCCTTTGTCGCGCTTGGGGAGTTGGCGGGGCGCTCTTCGGCCGGCCTCAGCGCGGCGCCGCCGCTTGGCGAGGCGGAGGCGTCACCCGGAGGAGGGGTGCCGCTCCGCTCTTCCTCGGGGTCGCCTGTCCTGACCTGTGCAAGGCTCGAGGAGTGGCCCCGAACCTCGTCAGAACCCCAACAGGGCATGGGGATTCCGCTGTCGGGGGCTCGTCGGCATCATAGTCTTCTGCGAAGCCGCGGAGGAGGTCACTTTGTGACAGGGGGGAGATCTCCGCCACATCATCCTCGGTCGCCTCCAAGTCCCCTTCGCCCTCTTCGCCGGCGCTGTCGCCGGAGGACACCGGCACCGGGGAGCTGGGGCACTCGGGCGGCACGAGCCCTAGCTCGTTAAAGACCGGCATGGAGGCAACCAAGTCCCCTGGTTCTCGCGGTGGTACAATGGGGCGTAGGCCTCTAGGAGGTCCCCCGGCTCACCCTCGAGCAGGGTGTTCATTGCCTTGTCCATCTCCTCGCCCGTCAAGCTCCCCGAGCGCGGCTTGATGTCGCCCGCCGTGCCCCGAAACTCCCACATGGGCGCGTGTGCGACTGGAGCGGAGCCAGACGCTGCGTCAAGAACTCCTTCACGAGCATGCCCCCCGTCAGCGCCCTGGCATCCATGTCTGCGGTCATCTTCCTCACGACAAGCACTGCTTGGGGGTCAGAGAACTTCTCATGACCCCACCTATAGAGATTCTCCGCCAGCTTGGTTGGAAGTTCCAGCTGCGCGTTCAGGCCCTTGGCGTCCATGAAGACCCAACAGCACTAGAAGCTCTCCACCTTCTTCCCGGCCCTCATGAGCACGTTGTTCTAATGGTCCGCGATGAAGGACACAAGCTGGAGCACTGGGTCGGATCGTGCAGCCGCAAGGAGAAGAAGTGCTTAAGGAGCGGAACGGAGGGTCTCACACCCATGAATGCCTCGCGATAGAAGGCAAAGATGGACAGGAGGAGGATGGAGTTTGGTTGAAAATCCAGGACCTGGACCTGGTAGTGGTCGAGGACGATGGTGAAGAACTCGGAGAAAGGTGGGGCGAGCCCCGCATAGACGCTGTGGAGGAAGAAGGGATAAGCCATCTGCGCTAGGGTCCTTTGCTCGACGGAGCCGGCCAGGAGAATGGTCTCGTTCCATTCATTGTCGCCACTCGCCGTCTGCGGGAGCACGATGGCGGGGTGCTTCTCCTCGACGATGGAGGACGCGCCAAGGGCTTGCGCAAGAGAGGAGGAGGAGTTTGTGGCCTACGCTTTAGTTTTCACCTTCCCGGACGCCATGCACGAAATCTTGAAGGAAGAGGTGTAGGAAGAGGGAGGAATGCAACCGGATCTGGAGATGCTCTCGGCTGGGAGAAAGGGGATCTGGAGCAAGGCGAAGGGGAAGCAATGATGGTGCAGTAGTAGGCGCCAGTCTTTTGTCAACCTAGGCAGTTGCCAGGTGACATGGGGAAGTGGAGACGCCCACGTCCCATCAAGCGCCACATGTCAGCCTGGCCCGCAGGTGATTGGGGCCCACGGCGCTTCGCCCTTGCCCTTTGGCTTCGCCTCCAAGCCAAGCCCGAGCGCGCCTTGGGCCCGTGGGCTACTATCGGCATTCTGGGAACCATGGTAGCCAGACTTGCCTGTCTGTGGGCCACGACGTGGCTCCTTCGACGGCCCGGTACAGCCCATCTGCAAGACCGCCAAGACAAGACCCTCGCGAGGGCCCCCAGGCCTCGCGAGGCGGACGACACCAAGACCACCGGAAGAGGTGGCCTCCCCAGGCTACCTCCTGAGGAGCAGAGATTCCTATGCAGGTACCCAGCCTCACGAGGTTGCCATGACACAAGCCATGATGAACAAGGCAGGCGGACGCCAGCGGGCGTAGAGGAGGTGGTTTCCTCTTTGGTCCTAAGGAGGCAAGGACAGGCGTGGGTTCCTGAGGAATCTGGAAAAGGTTTCCATTCCCGTGCAACAAGATCAAGACCACCAGCACGACAGGATGGATGTCATCACCGAGCCCACCGCTACGTCATGACCAGAAGCTTTGCAGGCGAATACCACCTTTCATCACGATAAGATGTACTACTTGTCCCCTTTCAAATTGGCCACTGTGGGATCCCTTCCCGCCTACGTTTTGGGGGAAGAGGACCGAGGCCACTATAAATATAGGTTAGCCACCACTGTAGAGGGGAGACTGATTCCTCACCCCTGAACCTCGCGAGGTAGTTCATACTCGGTACCAGTTCATCCTCTGCCCCGCGTGAGGCCAATCCAAGACAAAGCATGAGTAGGGTCTTACAGTACCGCAGGGTGGCCCGAACCTGGGTAACTACCGTGTTCATCTTCTTCCTTGCTCACGCAAATCGGGCTAGGCCGTGGGGAGGTGAATTGGTAGGCTTGAGAGGCTGAGTTCTTCGCACATGCCCCAGAGTTCGAACCTTCTTGGGTCTGCGAAGCCATGAATCTGAAAAATGTTGGGTTTCGTAGTAATTTCAAAAATTTTCCTACGCGCACACAGGATCATGTGATGCATAGCAACGAGAGGAGAGTGTTGTCTACGTACCCAACGCAGACCGACTGCGGAAGCGATGACACGACGTAGAGGAAGTAGTCGTACGTCTTCACGATCCAACCGATCAAGCACCGAAACTACGGCACCTCCGAGTTCGAGCACACGTTCAGCTCGATGACGATCCCCGGACTCCGATCCAGCAAAGTGTCGGGGAAGAGTTTCGTCAGCACGACGGCGTGGTGACGATCTTGATGAATTACAGCAGCAGGGCTTCGCCTAAACTCTGCTACAGTATTATCGAGGAATACGGTGGCAGGGGGCACCGCACACGGCTAAGGAATCGATCACGTGGATCAACTTGTGTCAACTTGTGTGTTTAGAGGTGCCCCTGCCTCAGTATATAAAGGAGCCAAGGGGGGGAGGGTGCGCCGGCCAGGAGGAGGAGGCGCAGGAGGAGTCCTACTCCTACCGGGAGTAGGACTCCCCTCCAATCCTATTCCAACTAGGATTCCCAAGGGGGAAAGAGGGAGAGGGGTGGCCGGCCACCTCTCCTAGTCCTAATAGGACTAGGAGAAGGGAGGAGGCGCGCAGCCCCCTTGGGCTGCCCCTTTCTCCTTTCCACTAAGGCCCATGAAGGCCCATGTGGTTCCCGGGGGGTTCCGGTAACCTCCCGGTAACCCGGTAAAATCCCGATTTCACCCGGAACACTTCCGATGTCCAAACATAGGCTTCCAATATATCAATCTTTATGTCTCGACCATTTCGAGACTCCTCGTCATGTCCGTGATCACATCCGGGACTCCGAACAACCTTCGGTACATCAAAATGCATAAACTCATAATATAACTGTCATCGTAACCTTAAGCGTGCGGACCCTACGGGTTCGAGAACAATGTAGACATGACCGAGACATGTCTCTGGTCAATAACCAATAGCGGGACCTGGATGCCCATATTGGCTCCTACATATTCTACGAAGATCTCTATCGGTCAGACCGCATAACAACATACGTTGTTCCCTTTGTCATCGGTATGTTACTT
This sequence comes from Triticum dicoccoides, assembly GCF_002162155.2. Lineage (NCBI taxonomy): Eukaryota > Viridiplantae > Streptophyta > Magnoliopsida > Poales > Poaceae > Triticum > Triticum dicoccoides. The sequence goes on along the minus strand of NC_041390.1, from coordinate 528,900,183 downwards.
GCCCGAGATTCGATCGTCGGTATCCAATACCTAGTTCAATCTCGTTACCGGTAAGTCTCTTTACTCGTTCCGTAATACATCATCTCACAACTAACATATTAGTTGTAATGCTTGCAAGGCTTATGTGATGTGTATTACCGAGAGGGCCCAGAGATACCTCTCCGACAATCAGAGTGACAAATCCTAATCTCGAAATACGCCAACCCAACATCGACCATTGGAGACACCTGTAGTACTCCTTTATAATCACCCATTTACGTTGTGACGTTTGGTAGTACCCAAAGTGTTCCTCCGGTAAACGGGAGTTGCATAATCTCATAGTCATAGGAACATGTATAAGTCATGAAGAAAGCAATAGCAACATACTAAACGATCAGGTGCTAAGCTAATGGAATGGGTCATGTCAATCAGATCATTCTACTAATGATGTGACCTCGTTAATCAAATAACAACTCATTGTTCATGGTTAGGAAACATAATCATCTTTGATTAACGAGCTAGTCAAGTAGAGGCATACTAGTGACACTCTGTTTGTCTATGTATTCACACATGTATTATGTTTCCGGAAAATACAATTCTAGCATGAATAATAAACATTTATCATGATTATAAGGAAATAAATAATAACTTTATTATTGCCTCTAGGGCATATTTCCTTCAGTCTCCCACTTGCACTAGAGTCAATAATCTAGATTACACTGTAATGAATCTAACACCCATGGAGCTTTGGTGCTGATCATGTTTTGCTCATGGAAGAGGCTTAGTCAACGGGTCTGCAATATTCAGATCCGTATGTATCTTGCAAATCTCTATGTCTCCCACCTGGACTAGATCCCGGATGGAGTTGAAGCGTCTCTTGATGTGTTTGGTCCTTTTGTGAAATCTGGATTCCTTTGCCAAGGCAATTGCACCAGTATTGTCACAAAAGATTTTCATTGGACCCGATGCACTAGGTATGACACCTAGATCGGATATGAACTCCTTCATCCAGACTCCTTCATTTGCTGCTTCCGAAGCAGCTATGTATTCCGCTTCACATGTAGATCCCGCTACGACGCTTTGTTTAGAACTGCACCAACTGACAGCTCCACCGTTTAATGTAAACACGTATCCGGTTTGCGATTTTGAATCGTCCGGATCAGTGTCAAAGCTTGCATCAACGTAACCTTTTACGATGAGCTCTTTGTCACTTCCATATACGAGAAACATATCCTTAGTCCTTTTCAGGTATTTCAGGATGTTCTTGACCGTTGTCCAGTGATCCATTCCTGGATTACTTTGGTACCTCCCTGCTAAACTTATAGCAAGGCACACATCAGGTCTGGTAAACAGCATTGCATACATGATAGAGCCTATGGCTGATGCATAGGGAACATCTTTCATATTCTCTCTATCTTCTGCAGTGGTCGGGCATTGAGTCTTACTCAATTTCACACCTTGTAACACAGGCAAGAACCCTTTCTTTGCTTGATCCATTTTGAATTTCTTGAAAATTTTGTCAAGGTATGTGCTTTGTGAAAGTCCAATTAAGCATCTTGATCTGTCTCTATAGATCTTAATGCCTAATATGTAAGCAGCTTCACCGAGGTCTTTCATTGAAAAACTTTTATTCAAGTATCCCTTTATGCTATCCAGAAATTCTATATCATTTCCAATCAGTAATATGTCATCCACATATAATATCAGAAATGCTACAGAGCTCCCACTCACTTTCTTGTAAATACAGGCTTCTCCAAAAGTCTGTATAAAACCAAATGCTTTGATCACACTATCAAAACGTTTATTCCAACTCCGAGAGGCTTGCACCAGTCCATAAATGGATCGCTGGAGCTTGCACACTTTGTTAGCTCCCTTTGGATCGACAAAACCTTCTGGTTGCATCATATACAACTCTTCTTCCAGGAATCCATTCAGGAATGCAGTTTTGACATCCATTTGCCAAATTTCATAATCATAAAATGCGGCAATTGCTAACTTGATTCGGACGGACTTAAGCATCGCTACGGGTGAGAAGGTCTCATCGTAGTCAATTCCTTGAACTTGCCGAAAACCTTTTGCGACAAGTCGAGCTTTGTAGACAGTAACATTACCATCAGCGTCAGTCTTCTTCTTAAAGATCCATTTATTCTCAATCGCTTGCCGATCATCGGGCAAGTCAACCAAAGTCCATACTTTGTTCTCATACATGGATCCCATCTCAGATTTCATGGCTTCTAGCCACTTTGCGGAATCTGGGCTCACCATCGCTTCTTCATAGTTCGTAGGTTCATCATGATCTAGTAGCATGACCTCCAGAACAGGATTACCGTACCACTCTGGTGCGGATCTTACTCTGGTTGATCTACGAAGTTCAGTAGTATCTTGATCTGAAGTTTCATGATTATTATCATTGGCTTCCTCACTAACTGGTGTAGGTGTCACTGAAACAGTTTTCTGTGATGAACTACTTTCCAGTAAGGGAGCAGGTACAGTTACCTCGTCAAGTTCTACTTTCCTCCCACTCACTTCTTTCGAGAGAAACTCCTTCTCTAGAAATGATCCATTCTTAGCAACAAATGTTTTGCCTTCGGATCTGTGATAGAAGGTGTACCCAACAGTTTCCTTTGGGTATCCTATGAATACACATTTCTCCGATTTGGGTTCGAGCTTATCAGGTTGAAGCATCGCAGCCCCAAACTTTAAGAAACGACAACTTTGGTTTCTTGCCAAACCATAGTTCATAAGGCGTCGTCTCAACGGATTTTGATGGTGCCCTATTTAACGTGAATGCGGCCGTCTCTAAAGCATATCCCCAAAATGATAGCGGTAAATCTGTAAGAGACATCATAGATCGCACCATATCTAGTAAAGTACGATTACGACGTTCGGACACACCATTACGCTGTGGTGTTCCGGGGGGCGTGAGTTGCGAAACTATTCCACAGTTTTTCAAATGTACACCAAACTCGTAACTCAAATATTCTCCTCCACGATCAGATCGTAGAAACTTTATTTTCTTGTTACGATGATTTTCAACTTCACTCTGAATTTCTTTGAACTTTTCAAATGTTTCAGACTTATGCTTCATTAAGTAGATATATCCATATCTGCTCAAATCATCTGTGAAGGTGAGAAAATAACGATATCCGCCACGAGCCTCAATATTCATCGGACCACATACATCGGTATGTATGATTTCCAACAAATCTGTTGCTCTCTCCATAGTACCGGAGAACGGTGTTTTATTCATCTTGCCCATGAGGCACGGTTCGCAAGTACCAAGTGATTCATAATCAAGTGGTTCCAAAAGTCCATTAGTATGGAGTTTCTTCATGCGTTTTACACCGATATGACCTAAACGACAGTGCCACAAATAAGTTGCACTTTCATTATCAACTCTGTATCTTTTGGTTTCAACATTATGAATATGTGTATTACTACTATCGAGATTTAGTAAGAATAGACCACTCTTCAAGGGTGCATGACCATAAAAGATATTACTCATATAAATAGAACAACCATTATTCTCTGATTTAAATGAATAACCGTCTCGCATTAAACAAGATCCAGATATAATGTTCATGCTCAACGCTGGCACCAAATAACAATTATTTAGGTCTAATATTAATCCCGAAGGTAGATGTAGAGGTAGCGTGCCGACCGCGATCACATCGACTTTGGAACCGTTTCCCACGCGCATCGTCACCTCGTCCTTTGCCGGTGCCCGCTTATTCTGTAGTCCCTGTTTCGAGTTGCAAATATTAGCAACAGAACCAGTATCAAATACCCAGGTGCTACTGCGAGCATTGGTAAGGTACACATCAATAACATGTATATCACATATACCTTTGTTCACCTTGCCATCCTTCTTATCCGCCAAATACTTGGGGCAGTTCCGCTTCCAGTGACCAGTCTGCTTGCAGTAGAAGCACTCAGTTTCAGGCTTAGGTCTAGACTTGGGTTTCTTCTCTTGAGCAGCAACTTGCTTGCCGTTCTTTTTGAAGTTCCCCTTTTTCTTCCCTTTGCCCTTTTTCTTGAAACTAGTGGTCTTGTTAACCATCAACACTTGATGCTCCTTCTTGATTTCTACCTCCGCAGCTTTTAGCATTGCGAAGAGCTCGGGAATAGTCTTGTTCATCCCTTGCATATTATAGTTCATCACGAAGCTCTTGTAGCTTGGTGGCAGTGATTGGAGAATTCTGTCAATGACGCAATCATCTGGAAGATTAACTCCCAATTGAATCAAGTGATTATTATACCCAGACATTTTGAGTATATGCTCACTGACAGAACTGTTCTCTTCCATCTTGCAGCTATAGAACTTATTGGAGACTTCATATCTTTCAATCCGGGCATTTGCTTGAAATATTAACTTCAACTCCTGGAACATCTCATATGCTCCATGACGTTCAAAACGTCGTTGAAGTCCCGATTCTAAGCCGTAAAGCATGGCACACTGAACTATCGAGTAGTCATCAGCTTTGCTCTGCCAGACGTTCATAACATCTGGCGTTGCTCCAGCAGCAGGCCTGGCACCCAGCGGTGCTTCCAGGACGTAATTCTTCTGTGCAGCAATGAGGATAATCCTCAAGTTACGGACCCAGTCCGTGTAATTGCTACCATCATCTTTCAACTTTGCTTTCTCAAGGAACGCATTAAAATTTAACGGAACAACAGCACGAGCCATCTATCTACAATCAACATAAACAAGCAAGATACTATCAGGGACTAAGTTCATGATAAATTTTAAGTTCAATTAATCATATTATTAAAGAACTCCCACTTAGATAAACATCCCTCTAATCCTCTAAGTGATCACGTGATCCAAATCAACTAAACCATATCCGATCATCACGTGAGATGGAGTAGTTTCATCGGTGAACATCATTATGTTGATCATATCTACTATATGATTCACGCTCGACCTTTCGGTCTCCGTGTTCCGAGGCCATATCTGCATATGCTAGGCTCGTCAAGTTTAACCTGAGTATTCTGCGTGCGCAACTGTTTTGCACCCGTTGTATTTGAACGTAGAGCCTATCACACCCGATCATCACGTGGTGTCTCAGCACGAAGAACTTTTGCAACGGTGCATACTCAGGGAGAACACTTCTTGATAATTTAGTGAGAGATCATCTTATAATGCTACCGTCAATCAAAGCAAGATAAGATGCATAAAAAGATAAACATCACATGCAATCAATATAAGTGATATGATATGGCCATCATTATCTTGTGCTTGTGATCTCCATCTCCAAAGCACCGTCATGATCACCATCGTCACCGGCGCGACACCTTGATCTCCATCGTAGCATCGTTGTCGTCTCGCCAATCTTATGCTTCCACGACTATCACTACCGTTTAGTAAAGCATTACATCGCGATTGCATTGCATACAATAAAGCGACAACCATATGGCTCCTGCCAGTTGCCGATAACTTGGTTACAAAACATGATCATCTCATACAATAAAATTCAGCATCATGCCTTGACCATAGCACATCACAACATGCCCTGCAAAAACAAGTTAGACGTCCTCTACTTTGTTGTTGCATGTTTTACGTGGCTGCTACGGGCTTAAGTAAGAACCAATCTCACCTACGCATCAAAACCACAACGATAGTTTGTCAAATAGACTCCGTTTTAACCTTCGCAAGGACCGGGCGTAGCCATACTTGGTTCAACTAAAGTTGGAGAGGCAGTCGCCCGCAAGCCATCTCTGTGCAAAGCACGTCGAGGGAACCGGTCTCGCGTAAGCGTACGCGTAAGGTTGGTCCGGGTCGTCTCGTCCAACAATACCGCTGAACCAAAATATGACATGCTGGTAGGCAGTATGACTTGTATCGTCCACAACTCACTTGTGTTCTACTCGTGCATATAACATCAACATCATTAACCTAGGCTCGGATGCCACTGTAGGGTTTCGTAGTAATTTCAAAAAATTTCCTACGCGCACACAGGATCATGTGATGCATAGCAACGAGAGGAGAGTGTTGTCTACGTACCCAACGCAGACCGACTGCGGAAGCGATGACACGACGTAGAGGAAGTAGTCGTACGTCTTCACGATCCAACCGATCAAGCACCGAAACTACGGCACCTCCGAGTTCGAGCACACGTTCAGCTCGATGACGATCCCCGGACTCCGATCCAGCAAAGTGTCGGGGAAGAGTTTCGTCAGCACGACGGCGTGGTGACGATCTTGATGAATTACAGCAGCAGGGCTTCGCCTACACTCCGCTACAGTATTATCGAGGAATATGGTGGCAGGGGGCACCGCACACGGCTAAGGAATCGATCACGTGGATCAACTTGTGTCAACTTGTGTGTTTAGAGGTGCCCCTGCCTCAGTATATAAAGGAGCCAAGGGGGGGAGGGTGTGCCGGCCAGGAGGAGGAGGCGCAGGAGGAGTCCTACTCCTACCGGGAGTAGGACTCCCCTCCAATCCTATTCCAACTAGGATTCCCAAGGGGGAAAGAGGGAGAGGGGTGGCCGGCCACCTCTACTAGTCCTAATAGGACTAGGAGAAGGGAGGAGGCGCGCAGCCCCCTTGGGCTGCCCCTTTCTCCTTTCCACTAAGGCCCATGAAGGCCCATGTGGTTCCCGGGGGGTTCCGGTAACCTCCCGGTAACCCGGTAAAATCCCGATTTCACCCGGAACACTTCCGATGTCCAAACATAGGCTTCCAATATATCAATCTTTATGTCTCGACCATTTCGAGACTCCTCGTCATGTCCGTGATCACATCCGGGACTCCGAACAACCTTCGGTACATCAAAATGCATAAACTCATAATATAACTGTCATCGTAACCTTAAGCGTGCGGACCCTACGGGTTCGAGAACAATGTAGACATGACCGAGACATGTCTCTGGTCAATAACCAATAGCGGGACCTGGATGCCCATATTGGCTCCTACATATTCTACGAAGATCTCTATCGGTCAGACCGCATAACAACATACGTTGTTCCCTTTGTCATCGGTATGTTACTTGCCCGAGATTCGATCGTCGGTATCCAATACCTAGTTCAATCTCGTTACCGGTAAGTCTCTTTACTCGTTCCGTAATACATCATCTCACAACTAACATATTAGTTGTAATGCTTGCAAGGCTTATGTGATGTGTATTACCGAGAGGGCCCAGAGATACCTCTCCGACAATCAGAGTGACAAATCCTAATCTCGAAATACGCCAACCCAACATCGACCATTGGAGACACCTGTAGTACTCCTTTATAATCACCCATTTACGTTGTGACGTTTGGTAGTACCCAAAGTGTTCCTCCGGTAAACGGGAGTTGCATAATCTCATAGTCATAGGAACATGTATAAGTCATGAAGAAAGCAATAGCAACATACTAAACGATCAGGTGCTAAGCTAATGGAATGGGTCATGTCAATCAGATCATTCTACTAATGATGTGACCTCGTTAATCAAATAACAACTCATTGTTCATGGTTAGGAAACATAATCATCTTTGATTAACGAGCTAGTCAAGTAGAGGCATACTAGTGACACTCTGTTTGTCTATGTATTCACACATGTATTATGTTTCCGGAAAATACAATTCTAGCATGAATAATAAACATTTATCATGATTATAAGGAAATAAATAATAACTTTATTATTGCCTCTAGGGCATATTTCCTTCAAAAAACACCCAAGCTAAAGGCAAAGGTCACTGTTGGCCGTGGCACCAGGCTAAGTCCCAAGAGCAAGGCCATAGTGCCTCAAGCTGATGAACATGGGATGGAAGATGAGGATGAACTTGTTGATTACCTTAGAAGAAGACAAGAGCAAGATGCCATCGCCAAGATTCAGTTCCTCTATTTCTTGACCCAAAGAAAGCTACTAGACTTCATTGATGTATGGTGCAAGAAACCTGATACACCACTTGATGACCTTGACTTTCCACCGGGTCCAAGCCATGTGCTCTATTCCTTAATCCTGAATGAGAAGCATAAGATTTCTCAAGCTAAGCTGGTGAAGAGACAACAACTGTAGAAAGAGAGGAGTTGAGGGAAAACATGATTTCCATATCTCCTCAGCAACTTGTGACTCCCCAGTCAGAAATCCAACAGTCGTATGAAGAATATGAGCGCCAAGTCAATTACTGTTGTGGCGTTAAAGATAGCTTCATCTCTGCCACCACCAAAGTGGTTGAAGATCACAACAGAAGGGAGGCTGCCAAGTTTGGTCAAGAACCTCCATCAAGTTCCTCAACTCCCTGATGACCCACAAGTATAGGGGATCAATTGTAACTTTTTCGATAAGTAAGAGTGTTGAACCCAACGAGGAGCAGAAGGAAATGACAAGTGGTTTTCAGCTAGGTAATGTCTGCAAGTGCTGAAATTGTAAGTAACAGAGTAGTTTGATAGCAAGATAATTTGTAACGAGCAAGTAACGATAGTAGTAACAAAAGTGCAGCAAGGTAGCCCAATCCTTTTAAGGCAAAGGACAGGCCAAAATATCTCTTATGATAAGCAAAGCCTTCTTGCGGGTACATGAGAATTTCATCTAGTAACTTTCATCATGTTGGTTCGATTTGTGTTCACTACTTTGATAACTTGATATGTGGGTGGACCGGTGCTTAGGCGTTGTTCTTACTTGAACAAACCTCCTACTTATGATTAACCCTCCCGCAAGCATCCGCAACTACGAGAAAAGTATTAAGAATAAATTATAACCATAGCATTAAACTTTTGGATCCAATCGGTCCCTTATGGAATAGCGCATAAACTGGGGTTTAAGCTTCTGTCACTCTCGCAACCCATCACCTAATTGCTACTCCATAATGCATTCCCTTAGGCCCAATTATGGTGAAGTGTCATGTAGTCGACGTTCACATGACACCACTAAGGGAATCACAACATACATACTATCAAAATATCAAACACATATCAAGTTCGCATGATTACTTGCAACATGATTTATCCCCTGACCTCAAGAACAAAAGCAACTACTCACAAATGATAAACATGCTCAAGATCAGAGGGGTATTAAATACCATATTGGATCTGAACATATAATCTTCCACCAAATAAACCATATAGTAATCAACTACAAGATGTAATCAACACTACTAGTCACCCACAAGCACCAATCTATAGTTCCGGTAACAAGATTGAACACAAGAGATGAACTAGGGTTTGAGATGAGATTGTGCTGTTGAAGATGCTGATGGAGATTGCCCTCCCCAAGATGGTAGAGTTGTTGGTGATGATGATGACGATGATTTCCCCCTCCGGGAGGGAAGTTCCCCCGATGGAATCGCTCCGCCGGAGGGCAAAAGTGCTCCTGCCCAAGTTTCGCCTCGAGGTGGCGGCGCTCCGTCCCAAAAGTCCTCTCCTTATTTTTTCTAGGTCAAAATGACTTATATGCCAGAAGATGGGCACCGGAGGTGGGCCGAGGAGAGCACAACCCACCAGGGTGTGCCTGGGCTCCCTGGCGCGCCTAGGTGGGTTGTGCCCACCTGGTGGGCCCCCTCTGGTACTTATTGGCTCCAATATTCCTCATATATTCCATAAAAAATCCTTGTGAAGTTTCAGCTCAGTTGGAGTTGTGCAGAATAGGTAGCTTGGCGTAGCTTTTTCAGGTTCGGATTTCCAGCTGTCCGAATTCTCCCTCTTGGTGTATACCTTGCATATTATGAGAGAAAAGGCATTGGAATTACTCCAAAAAGCTTTATTATGGATAAAAACATCATAAATAATAGTAAGAAAACATGATGCAAAATGGACGTATCAACTCCCCCAAGCTTAGACCTTGCCTATCCTCAAGCGAAAACCGAAATCGAAAAATATGTCCACATGCTTTGAGAGAGAGGCGATAAAAGCAAAATACGGACATAGAAGCATCATGTTGACTATCATAATGATAAGTCCATTTTGCATCATGCTTTTATATCGATATTTATTACATTATAGGCTGTTATTACACATTTTGTCACAATACTTATGCCTTTTCTCTCTTAATTTACAAGGTTTACATGAAGAGGGAGAATGCCGGCACCTGGAATTCTGGGCTGGAAAAGGAGCAAATATTAGAGACCTATTCTGCACAACTCCAAAAGTCCTGAAATTCCACGAAAGTCAGTTTTGGAATATATTAAAAATATTGGGCGAAGAAAGCACCAGAGGAGAGCCAGCCACCGTCCACAAGGGTGGGGCGCGCCCTACCCCCCTAGGCGCGCCTCCCTGCCTCGTGGGCCACCTGGCAGGCCCCCGATGCCCATCTTTTGGTATAAGGTGTCTTCTGCCCTAGAAAAAATAAGGAGGAAGCTTTTGGGACGAAGCGTCGCCGTCTCGAGGTGGAACCTTGGCGGAACCAATCTAGGGCTCCGGCGGAGCTATTCTGCCGGGGAAACACCCCTCTGGGAGGAGGAAATCGTCACCATCGTCATCACCATCGATCCTCTCATCGGGAGGGGGTCAATCTCCATCAAAATCTTCACCAGCACCATCTCCTCTCAAACCCTAGTTCACCTCTGGTATCCGATTTTTGTCTCAAAACCTCAGATTGGTACCTGTGGGTTGCTTGTAGTGTTCATTACTCCTTGTAGTTGATGCTAGTTGGTTTATTCGGTGGAAGATTATATGTTAGGATCCTCTATGCATATTAATAACCCTCTGATTATGAACATGAATATGATTTGTGATTAGTTACGTTTGTTCCTGAGGACATGGGAGAAGTCTTGCTATAAGTAGTCATGTGAATTTGGTATTCGTTCGATATTTTGATGAGATGTATGTTGTCTCTCCTCTAGTGGTGTCATGTGAACGTCGACTACATGACACTTCACCATTGTTTGAGCCTAGGGGAAGGCATTGAGAAGTAATAAGTAGATGATGGGTTGCTAGAGAGACAGAAGCTTAAACCCTAGTTTATGCGTTGCTTCATAAGGGGCTGATTTGGATCCACATGTTTCATGCTATAGTTAGGTTTACCTTAATACTTCTTTTGTAGTTGTGGATGCTTGCAAGAGGAGTTAATCGTAAGTGGGATTCTTGTCCAAGTAAGGGCTGTACCCAAGCACCGGTCCACCCACATATCAAATTATCAAAGTAACAAACGCGAATCATATGAGCATGATGAAAAGTAGCTTCACGATAATTCCCATGTGTCCTCAGGGGCGTTTTCCTTTATATAAGAGTTTGTCCAGGCTTGTCCTTTGCTACAAAAAGGATTGGGCCACCTTGCTGCACCTTGTTTACTTTTGTTACTTGTTACCCATTACAAATTACCTTATCACAAAACTATCTGTTACCGATAATTTCAGTGCTTGTAGAGAATACCTTACTGAAAACTGCTTATCATGTTCTTCTGCTCCTCGTTGGGTTCGACACTCTTACTTATTGAACGGACTATGATAGATCACCTATACTTGTGGGTCATCAGGACTCTTTTCTGGCACCCTTGCCGGGGAGTGAAGCGCCTTTGGTAAGTGGAATTTGGTAAGGAAAAATTTATATAGTGTGCTGAAATTTGCTGTCACTTGTTACTATGGAAAGTAATCCTTTAAAGGGCTTGTTCGTGATATCTTCACCTGACCAGTAGAGCAAAGAGTTTCTCCTCGACCTACTGAACCTACTGAAAACGTTTACTTTGAAATTTCTTCGGGTATGATAGAGAAACTGTAGCTAATCCTTTTATAGGAGATGGAACATTACATCCCGATTTGCACCTAATCTATGTGGATGAAGTTTATGGATTATTTAAGCTTGCAGGTATGCCCGAGGATGTTATCAAGAAGAAGGTATTCCCTTTATCTTTGAAGGGAAAGGAATTAACATGGTTTAGGCTATGCGATGATATTGGTTCATGGAACTACAATCGATTGAAATTGGAATTTCATCAGAAGTTTTATCCAATGCATCTGGTTCATCGTGATCGTAATTATATATATAATTTTTAGCCTCGTGAAGGATAAAGTGTCGCTCAATCTTGGGGGGGGGGGGCTTAAGTCAATGTTATATTCATTCCCCAATCATGAGCTCTCAAGAGAAATTATTATTCATAAATTTTATGCTCGACTTTCTCTCAATAATCGCTCCATGCTCGATACTTCTTGTACTGGTTCTTTTATGATGAAGACTATTGAATTCAGATGAAATTTATTGGAAAGAATTAAACACAACTCTAAAGATTGGGAACTTGTCGGGGATATACCCCGCGGTATGACCCAGCCGGATGTATGACCCGGTCGGACTTGAAGACTCACTAGTAACCCGCCCTAACTTGACGACTCACGAAGTGACCCGCACGGATCTCTCCACTCATTGATGACCCGGTTGGGCCTGGTGACTCATTGGTAACCCGGCAGGCGGGTCAGAGGAGCAACAAGACCCGGTGGCCCAACGGGCGGTTCATGGCGAGTCCGGCTCAAGCTATGGTGGGCCGACTTATGAGAAAAGGCATAAGGAATATTCCCTTACAAATGAAGCAAGACTAGGACTCCACTTGTAATAGAGTAATCCTAATCCTAATAGGACTAGTCATGTAAGTCGCTCCTTCAACATATATAAGGAGGGGCGGGGCACCCTAAGAGGGGGAGATTGGACAACTTAGGTTTAGACAGACAAGTCAATAGCTCTCGAAATAGAGCATCCCTGTAATGGTGATCATCATCATCAATATCAATGAAGCAGGATGTAGGCTTTTACCTCCACCGTGAGGGGCCGAACCTGGGTAAAACCTCGCGTCTGTCGATTCCGACCAACTCCGCTAAAGCTACCACATAGATGCGTTGGCCTCACGACTAAGTCCTCACACTAGGACATCTTTCGTGACAATTCCACGACAATTGGCGCCCACCATGAGGCCTGCGCACGGTGGTGTTGAGTCCTTAAAGGGATCTCTCCAAGGGATTGAGAATTTTGCAAAAATTTTGGGTGAAGAAAGATTCAGCATGGAAGGATTCACATCAACTACAAGCTCATCTGTGAAGATCAAAACAAGTTTTCAGCGGTAGCATATACAAAATTCAGATACAAAAGAAACTAGGGTTTTAGCTTATATGCCGCCGCACGTGTCTGTGGCGATCAGTCAATCCAACAGATCAATGTTAGCTACTGGGACTAATCCGAGACTAATTGGCATAGATCAACTGCTGTTACTTGTCCGGTTTACAAAAGAAAACATTTGTACAGAGAATCAGAGACCCATGTACCAACGTGAAAACCAAGCAAAAGAAAAAAGGGACGAAGGAAGGACCACGACCCGGGAGCAAACTGTGCTCAGACTTGGGCTCCTCTGTTGACCCGCCACGTTGCCGGCCTTGCCTCGGGTCCAGCTGGTGGCTGGCCTCTGCCGCTGCCGATAGCCCGTGACCACGGGTACGGCCTCGAGATTTCGACTCCGCTTCAGCCCGCCTCCATCGCCGCGGCCTCTGCTCCAAGTTATACTACTCCAAAACGCCGCGGTCTTCGCCTAACTTGCCAAGGAGCCAGCCCAATCTGAGTCGCCTTCGGCTCCGCGGCTTCACTCCGAGTCGCCCTCAGCCTCATCTCGCGCCGGCACGCTCCTGTCGTGGCCGCGCCAGCGAGCTGCCTCCATCAATGGCGTTGCCTCAATCCGCCATCCGAGTCATGCGCTATTCCGGAGAGTCTCCACCGCCATGGTCGCCTGGAGCACGTCCCCGAGCCATTGCTGACGCACTCCAACCCGGCTCCGGCTCGCCGCTCCGAGCGCCGCCTCCTCCATTGAGCCACCTCGCATCGAGCCACCGAACCGCTGCCACGCCCGCAGTCTTGTTGAGCTGCCTCGTCGCGAGCTACACCACTTCCGAGCCGCTGGCGCATCCGCCTTCGCGTTGCCTCTTGCTGCTGCTCTGTCGTGAGCCGCCTTGCCGGCGTCTCTCTGCCGCCGCTGTGTTAATTCGCTGGCTGGAGAGCCCTGCGAGCCGCCTCGGGCCTCGTTCCGTCTTGCGGAGCTGCTGCCTCACCTCTGTCGCACACAGGCCGGCCATGGTCACCTCGACCTCTGTCGGATCCGCTTCGCCCCTGCCTGGCTTCCGCCTCCTAAGGATCAGAGACGAGAGCATTGGTTTAGGTTATGGTGGAAATTCTGTTTTTATGTGGGACCAGGAAAAGAGTTGTTATCGCATTCATGGAAGTTGGATAAAAGGGCTGCTGTTGAATCGGCAATTCCTGAGAAGATTTTCAGTTAAAGGTCAGCGTCCCGACTAGGTGGACGTAGGATGAAATCTAGCTGATGTTGTAGCTCGTCAGCCATCGACAGCAAGAATTTTCTCTTGCTCCACCAGTTCAAACTACTTGTCAGCATGCACCACTAGTGGACTGTATTAGAACGTAATGGCCGCGGGCAGTTTTGCAGCTGGTGTGGAGATGTGCCGAGTATCGTTTGATCTGATGCTTGAGTTATAGTTATATCATTTGTTGGGCTGATTTCGAGCAGACTGCTTAATGTTGACCGGGCCATGCAAAATTGGGGAAGGGGCAATGGTGTGGTCGACTCAAATCTTATCACAATACACATGCCAAATCATTATGAGTATCTTCAACTCGTCCGCAGTTGATTTCAACTCCACCTCAGTCATCATCAACCCGGCGACTGATATTTCCCGACAAATATATCAGGTGAAATCAATCCAATCAATTTTTATTGATACATTTTTTATTTCTTTAAAGAACAATTTCCCGACAAATATATCAAGAAAGGAACTCGGGGATCTTCGATCAGCTGGCCAGCTCCTGCAACAAGGTGCTGGACTTGTGCAAAGAGGACATAGCCATATGGAGAGCAGTTGGATGCATTACTGAACTACCGGACTAGCTCCGCTGCTACCTAGTTTCTCTGTGCTGATATGTTGTAAGTGGGGTTGTGACCCTAGAGTGGCTTGTAATCACAGGGCTTCAGTCTAGCTCGCTTAGACTGTACCCAACATGTACTGATGTTTCTTCCCTCTAATAAAGATCGGCCAATAGGCCCTTCGAATAAAAAACAATTACTCTGGTTTGCAATATTTTTCAATGCAGGACAATTGTTCATTGCAAGAGCGATGGTCGTGCCATGGATATATAGCTCGCGCCATCATTATCATGCGCAAGCATCTGACCATGCCATATTGTGAGATTCAAGAACTTCAGGTCATTGGAGGGAAAAATAAACCCGGCCCCGGAGGCTACTGCACTATTGGTGAAAATTTAAAGGCTGTCAGAAAGTTTCCAGCTTAAAAAGAAGGATTCCGGTTTAAAATCCGGTTCAAGGGAAATATGTCTCCCACAAAGCGCTGAAGCTCTCAATATCCGGTTTAAAATCCGGCTCAAGGGAAATCTGTCTCTCACGAAGGTTTGAAACTCTCAATATCCGGGTTAAACTTCCGGTTCAAAAAGAATCCATCTCTCGCAAGTTCGAGTTCTCAGGAAAAATTAAAGGTTGCCAAAGAGAACTTGCTGCCATGATGCGCGGTTCAAACATGGGTATCCTGCCTTATTGGCTTATCATATCATTGGTCACTTGGGGGCTTCCTGCTCATTGAGTATAGCTATGACTACCCTCTTGATCCGGCTATCAAGCCCATATCATAAGAGCACAGCTCTGGTTACTTCGGTAATCCGGTTATCAAGCCCATATCATAAGAGCACAACTCTGGTTACTTTGGTAATCCGGCTATCAAGCCCAATATCATAAGAGCACAGCTCTGGTTACTTCGGTAATCCGGCTATCAAGCCCATATCATAAGAGCACAGCTCTGGTTACTTCGGTAATCCGGCTATCAAGCCCATATCATAGGAGCACAGCTCTGGTTACTTCGGTAATCCGGCTATCAAGCCCATATCATAAGAGCACAGCTCTGGTTACTTCGGTAATCCGACTATCAAGCCCATATCATAAGAGCACAGCTCTGGTTACTTCGGTAATCCGGCTATCATGCCCATATTATAAGAGCACAACTGTGGTTACTTCGGTAATCCGGCTATCAAGCCCATATTATAAGAGCATAGCTCTGATTGTTGGGGAACGTAGCAGAAAATCAAAATTTTCCTACGTGTCACCAAGATCTATCTATGGAGAGATTAGCAACGAGGGGAAGGAGAGTGCATCTACATACCCTTGTAGATCGCTATGCGGAAGCGTTCAAGAGAACGGGGTTGATGGAGTCGTACTCGTCGTGATCCAAATCACCGATGATCCTAGTGCCGAACGGACGGCACCTCCGTGTTCAACACACGTACAGCCCGGTGACGTCTCCCATGCCTTGATCCAGCAAGGAGAGAGGGAGAGGTTGAGGAAGACTCCATCCAGCAGCAACACAACGGCGTGGTGGTGATGGAGGAGCGTGGCAATCCTGCAGGGCTTCGCCAAGCACCGCGAGATATGAGGAGAAAGGGAGGGAGGGCTGCACCAACAGGCAGAGATCAGATCGCGTGTATTGGGCAGCCCCTAGGCCTCATATATATAGGGGAAGGGGAGGAGGGTGCGCCCCCTCTAGGGTTCCCACCCGTAGAGGGGCGGCATCCCCAAACCCATCTATGGGTGGCGGCCACAAGGGGGGAGGAGAGGGAGGCGCAGGGAGTATGGGCCTTAGGGCCCATCTGCCCTTAGGGTTTGCCCCCTCTCCCCTTCTAGGCGCATGGGCCATGGTGGGAGGTGCCCTCGCCCACCTAGGGGCTGGTGCCTTCTCACACTTGGCCCATGTATGCCTCTGGGGCCCATGCCCCCCCCCGGTGGACTCCCGGACCCCTCCGGTGGTCCCGGTACATTACCGATAAACCCCGAAACTTTTCCGGTGACCAAAACAGGACTTCCCATATATAAATCTTTACCTCCGGACCATTTCAGAACTTCTCGTGACGTCCGGGATCTCATCCGGGACTCCGAACAACATTTGGTAACCACATACAAACTTCCTTTATAACCCTAGCGTCATCGAACCTTAAGTGTGTAGACCCTACGGGTTCGGGAGACATGCAGACATGACCGAGACGTTCTCCGGTCAATAACCAACAGCGGGATCTGGATACCCATGTTGGCTCCCACATGTTCCACGATGATCTCATCGGATGAACCACGATGTCAAGGACTTAATCAATCCCGTATACAATTCCCTTTGTCTAGCGGTATTGTACTTGCCCGAGATTCGATCGTCGGTATCCCGATACCTTGTTCAATCTCGTTACCGGCAAGTCTCTTTACTCGTTCCATAACACATCATCCCGTGATCAACTCCTTGGTCACATTGTGCACATTATGATGATGTCCTACCGAGTGGGCCCAGAGATACCTCTCCGTCACACGGAGTGACAAATCCCAGTCTCGATTCGTGCCAACCCAACAGACACTTTCAGAGATACCCGTATTGTACCTTTATAGCCACCCAGTTACGTTGTGACGTTTGGCACACCCAAAGCACTCCTACGGTATCCGGGAGTTGCACAATCTCATGGTCTAAGGAAATGATACTTGACATTAAAAAAGCTTTAGCATACGAACTACACGATCTAGTGCTATGCTTAGGATTGGTTCTTGTCCATCACATCATTCTCCTAATGATGTGATCCCGTTATCAATGACATCCAATGTCCATGGTCAGGAAACCGTAACCATCTATTGATCAACGAGCTAGTCAACTAGAGGCTTACTAGGGACATGGTGTTGTCTATGTATCCACACATGTATATGAGTTTCCTATCAATACAATTATAGCATGGATAATAAACGATTATCATGAACAAGGAAATATAGTAATAATCAATTTATTATTGCCTCTAGGGCATATTTCCAACAGTCTCCCACTTGCACTAGAGTCAATAATCTAGTTCACATCGCCATGTGATTAACACTCACAGGTCACATCGCCATGTGATCAACATCCAAAGAGTTTACTAGAGTCAATAATCTAGTTCACATCACTATGTGATTAACACTCAATGAGTTCTGGGTTTGATCATGTTGCTTGTGAGAGAGGTTTTAGTCAACGGGTCTGAACCTTTCAGATCCGTGTGTGCTTTACAAATCTCTATGTCATCTCCTAGATGTAGCTACCATGTTCTATTTGGAGCTATTCCAAATAACTGTTCTACTTGGAGCTATTCTAAATTGTTGCTCCATTATACGTATCCGGTATCTCTACTCAGAGCTATCCGGATAGGTGTTAAGCTTGCATCAACGTAACCCTTTACGACGAACTCTTTTACCACCTCCATAATCGAGAAAATTCCTTAGTCCACTAGTTACTAAGGATAACTTTGACCGCTGTCATGTGATCCATACTTAGATCACTCTTGTACCCCTTGACTGACTCATGGCAAGGCACATTTCAGGTGCGGTACACAGCATAGCATACTGTAGAGCCTATGTCTTAAGCATAGGGGACGACCTTCGTCCTTTCTCTCTATTCTGCCGTGGTCGAGCTTTAAGTCTTAACTTCATACCTTACAAACTCAGGCAAGAACTCCTTCTTTGATTGATCCATCTTGAACACCTTCAAGATCATGTCAAGGTATGTGCTCATTTGAAAGTACTATTAAGCGTTTTGATCTATCCTTATAGATCTTGATGCTCAATGTTCAAGTAGCTTAATCCAGGCTTTCCATTGAAAAACACCTTTTCCAAATAACCCTACATGCTTTCTAGAAATTCTACATCATTTCTGATCTACAATATGTCAACAACATATACTCATCAGAAATTCTATAGTGCTCCCACTCACTTCTTTGGAAATACAAGTTTCTCATAAACTTTGTATACACCCAAAATCTTTGATCATCTCATCAAAGCATACATTCCAACTCCGAGATGCTTACTCCAGTCCTTAGAAGGATTGCTGGAGCTTTGCATACTTATTAGCATCTTTCAGGATTGACAAAACCTTCCGGTTGTATCACATACAACCTTTCCTCAAGAAAATCGTCGAGGAAACAATGTTTTGACATCCTATCTGCAAGATTTCATAAATAATGCAGTAATCGCTAATATAATTCCAACAGACTCTTAGCATCGCTACGAGTGAGAAAGTCTCATCGTAGTCAACTCCTTGAACTTGGCGGAAAACATCTTAACGACAAGTCGAGCTTTTTAATGGTGACATTTACCATCATTGTCCGTCTTCCTTTTAAAATCCATCTGCACTCAACAGCCTTATGACCATCGACCTGTTCTGTCAAAGTCTACACTTTGTTTCCATACATGGATCCTCTCTCGGATTTTATGGCCTCGAGCCATTTATCAGAATCCGGGCCCACCATGGCTTCTCCATAGCTCGTAGGTTCATTGTTGTCTAGCAACATGACTTCCAAGACAGGATTACGTACCACTCTGAAGTAGTATGCATCCTTGTCATCCCACGAGGTTTGGTAGTGACTTGATCTGAAGTTTCATGATCACTATCACAAGCTTCCACTTCAATTGGTGTAGGTGCCACAGGAACAACTCTCTGTGCCCTGCCACACGCTAGTTGAAGAGACGGTTCAATAACCTCATCAAGTCTCCACCATCCTCCCATTCAATTCTTTCGAGAGAAACTTTTCCTCGAGAAAGGACCCGATTCTAGAAACAATCTCTATTGCTTTCGGATCTGAATTAGGAGGTATACCCAACTGTTTTGAGTGTCCTATGAAGATGCATTTATCCGCTTTGGGTTCGAGCTTATCATCCTGAAACTTTTTCACATAAGCGTCGCAGCCCAAACTTTTAAGAAATGACAGATTAGGTTTTTCTAAACCAGAGTTCATACGGTGTCATCTCATCGGAATTACGTGGTGCCCTATTTAAAGTGAATGCGGTTGTCTCTAATGCCTAACCCATAAACTATCGTGGTAATTCGATAAGAGACATCATGGTATGCATCATATCCAATAGGGTGCAGTTATGATGTTCGGACACACCATCACACTATGGTGTTCCAGGCTGTATTAGTTGTGAAACAATTTCCACAATGTCTTAATTCTGTTCCAAACTCGTAATTCAGATATTCATCTCTATGATCATATCATAGATATTTTATCCTCTTGTCACGACGATCTGTCAACTTCACCCTGAAATTACTTGAACCTTTCAATAATTCAGACTCGTGATTCATCAAGTAAACATAGTCAACATCTACTCAAATCATCTGTGAAGTAAGAACATAATGATATCCACTACATGCCTCAGCACTCATTGGATTGCACACATCAAAATGTATTACTTCCAACAAGTTGCTTTCTAGTTCCATTTTACTGAAAACGAGGCTTTCAGTCATCTTGCCCATGTGGTATGATTTGCATGTCTCAAGTGATTCAAAATCAAGTGAGTCCAAACGGTCCATTTGCATGGAGTTTCTTCATGCATATACACCAATAGACATGGTTCGCATGCCTCAAACCTTTCAAAACAAGTGAGCCCAAAGATCCATCAACATGGAGCTTCTTCATGCGTTTTATACCGATATGACTTACGTGGCAGTGCCACAAGTAGGTGGTACTATCATTACTATCTTTTGGCATGAACATGTGTATCACTATGATCGAGATTCAATAAACCATTCATTTCAGGTGTAAGACCATTGAAGGTATTATTCAAATAAACAGAGTAACCATTATTCTCTTTAAATGAATAACCGCATTGCGATAGAATAACCCAATCATGTCTATGCTCAACGCAAACACCAATCTCGATGGTAGAGGGAGCGTGCGATGCTTGATCATATCAACATTGGAAACACTTCCAACACATATCGTCAGCTCACCTTTAGTTAGTCTCCGTTTATTCCGTAGCTTTTATTTCGAGTTACTAACACTTAGCAACCGAACCGGTATCTAATACCCTGGTGCTACTAGGAGTACTAGTAAAGTACACATCAACACAATATATATCCAATATACTTCTATCGACCTTGCCAGCCTTCTCATCTACCAAGTATCTAGGGTAATTCTGCTCTAGTGGCTGTTCCCCTTATCACAGAAGCACTTAGTCTCAGGTTTGGGTTCAACCTTGGGTTTCTTCACTAGAGCAGCAGCTGAATTGCCATTTCATGAAGTATCCCTTCGTGTCCTTGCCCTTCTTGAAACTAGTGGTTTCACCAACCATCAACAATTGATGCTCCTTCTTGATCTCTACTTTTGTGGTGTCAAACATCGCGAATATCTCAAGGATCATCATATATGTCCCTGATATATTATAGTTCATCACAAAGCTCAAGCAGCTTGGTGGTAATGACTTCGGAGAAACATCACTATCTCATCTGGAAGATCAACTCCCACTCGATTCAAATGATTGTTGTACTCAGACAATCTGAGCACAAGCTCAACAATTGAGCTTTTCTCCCTTAGTTTGTAGGCTAAGAAAATCGTCGGAGGTCTTATACCTCTTGACGTGGGCACGAGCCTGAAATCCCAATTTCAGCCCTCGAAACATCTCATATGTTTCGCGACGTTTCAAAACGTCTTCGGTGCCTCAACTCTAAACCGTTTAACTAAACAATCATGTAGTTATCAAAATGTGTATGTCAGATGTTCGCAACATCCACAGATGACGTTCGAGGTTCAGCACACTGAGCAGTGCATTAAGGACATAAGCCTTCTATGAAGCAATGAGGACAAACCTCAGTTTACGGACCTAGTCCGCATAATTACTACTATCAACTTTCAACTAAATTTTCTCTAGGAACATATCTAAACAGTAGAACTGAAGCGCGAGCTACGACATAATTTGCGAAGACCTTTTGACTATGTTCAGGATAATTAAGTTCATCTTATGAACTCCCACTCAGATAGACATCCCTCTAGTCATCTAAGTGATTACATGATCCGAGTCAACTAGGCCGTGTCCGATCATCACGTGAGACGGACTAGTCAACATCGGTGAACATCTTCATGCTGATCGTATCTACCATACGACTCATGCTCGACCTTTCGGTCTTCTGTGTTCCGAGGCCATGTATGTACACATGCTAGGCTCGTCAAGTCAACCTAAGTGTTTGCATGTGTAAATCTGTCTTACACCCGTTGTATGTGAACGTTGGAATCAAACACCCGATCATCACGTGGTGCTTTGAAACAACGAACTGTCGCAACGGTGCACAGTTAGGGGGAACACCTTCTTGAAATTTTAATGAGGGATCATCTTATTTACTACCGTTGTTCTAAGCAAACAAGATGCATAAACATGATAAACATCACATGCAATCAAATAATAGTGACATGATATGGCCAATATCATATAGCTCCTTTGATCTCCATCTTGGGGCTCCATGATCATCTTGTCACCGGCATGACACCATGATCTCCATCATCATGATCTCTATCATCGCGTCTTCATGAAGTTGTCTCGTCAACTATCACTTCTACTACTATAGCTAACGGTTAGCAATAAAGTAAAGTAATTACATGACGTTTATGTTGACACGCAGGTCATAAATAAATTAAGACAACTCATATGGCTCCTGCCGGTTGTCATACTCATCGACATGCAAGTCATGATTCCTATTACAAGAACATTATCATCTCATACATCACATATATCATTCATCACATCCTTTTGGCCATATCACATCACATAGCATACTCTGCAAAAACAAGTTAGACGTCCTCTAATTGTTGTTTGCATGTTTTACGTGGCTGCAATGGGTTTCTAGCAAGAACGTTTCTTACCTACGCAAAACCACAACGTGATATGTCAATTGCTATTTACCCTTCATAAGGACCCTTTTCATTGAATCCGATCCGACTAAAGTGAGAGAGACAGACACCCGCCATCCACCTTATGCAACTAGTGCATGTTTGTCGGTGGAACCAGTCTCACGTAAGAGTACGTGTAAGGTCGGTCCGGGCCGCTTCATCCCACGATGCCGCCGAATCAAGATAAGACTAGTAACGGCAAGATAATTGACAATATCGACGCCCACAACTACTTTGTGTTCTACTCGTGCATAGTAACTACGCATAGACCTAGCTCATGATGCCACTGTTGGGGAACGTAGCAGAAAATCAAAATTTTCCTACGTGTCACCAAGATCTATCTATGGAGAGACTAGCAACGAGGGGAAGGAGAGTGCATTTACATACCCTTGTAGATCGCTATGCGGAAGCGTTCAAGAGAATGGGGTTGATGGAGTTGTACTCGTCGTGATCCAAATCACCGATGATCCTAGTGCCGAACGGACGGCACCTCCGTGTTCAACACACGTACAGCCCGGTGACGTCTCCCATGCCTTGATCCAGCAAGGAGAGAGGGGGAGGTTGAGGAAGACTCCATCCAGCAGCAGCACAACGGCGTTGTGGTGATGGAGGAGCGTGGCAATCCTGCAGGGCTTCGCCAAGCACCGCAAGATATGAGGAGAAAGAGAGGGAGGGCTGCACCAACAGGCAGAGATCAGATCGCGTGTATTGGGCAGCCCCTAGGCATCATATATATAGGGGAAGGGGAGGAGGGTGCGCCCCCTCTAGGGTTCCCACCCCTAGAGGGGCGGCATCCCCAAACCCATTTATGGGTGGCGGCCACAAGGGGGGAGGAGAGGGAGGCGCAGGGAGTATGGGCCTTAGGGCCCATCTGCCCTTAGGGTTTGCCCCCTCTCCCCTTCTAGGCGCATGGGCCATGGTGGGAGGCGCCCTAGCCCACCTAGGGGCTGGTGCCTTCTCACACTTGGCCCATGTATGCCTCTGGGGCCCATGCCCCCCCGGTGGACCCCCGGACCCCTCCGGTGGTCCCGGTACATTACCGATAAACCCCGAAACTTTTCCGGTGACCAAAACAGGACTTCCCATATATAAATCTTTACCTCTGGACCATTCCGGAACTTCTCGTGACGTCCGGGATCTCATCCGGGACTCCGAACAACATTCGGTAACCACATACAAACTTCCTTTATAACCCTAGCGTCATCAAACCTTAAGTGTGTAGACCCTACGGGTTCGGGAGACATGCAGACATGACCGAGACGTTCTCCGGTCAATAACCAACAGCGGGATCTGGATACCCATGTTGGCTTCCACATGTTCCACGATGATATCATCGGATGAACCACGATGTCAAGGACTTAATCAATCCCGTATACAATTCCCTTTGTCTAGCGGTATTGTACTTGCCCGAGATTCGATCGTCGGTATCCCGATACCTTGTTCAATCTCGTTACCGGCAAGTCTCTTTACTCGTTCCTTAACACATCATCCCGTGATCAACTCCTTGGTCACATTGTGCACATTATGATGATGTCCTACCGAGTGGGCCCAGAGATACCTCTCCGTCACACGGAGTGACAAATCCCAGTCTCGATTCGTGCCAACCCAACAGACACTTTCGGAGATACCCGTAGTGTACCTTTATAGCCACCCAGTTACGTTGTGACGTTTGGCACACCCAAAGCACTCCTACGGTATCCGGGAGTTGCACAATCTCATGGTCTAAGGAAATGATATTTGACATTAAAAAAGCTTTAGCATACGAACTACACGATCTAGTGCTATGCTTAGGATTGGGTCTTGTCCATCACATCATTCTCCTAATGATGTGATCCCGTTATCAATGACATCCAATGTCCATGGTCAGGAAACCGTAACCATCTATTGATCAACGAGCTAGTCAACTAGAGGCTTACTAGGGACATGGTGTTGTCTATGTATCCACACATGTATCTGAGTTTCCTATCAATACAATTATAGCATGGATAATAAACGATTATCATGAACAAGGAAATATAATAATAATCAATTTATTATTGCCTCTAGGGCATATTTCCAACAGTCTCCCACTTGCACTAGAGTCAATAATCTAGTTCACATCGCCATGTGATTAACACTCACAGGTCACATCGCCATGTGACCAACATCCAAAGAGTTTACTAGAGTCAATAATCTAGTTCACATCACTATGTGATTAACACTCAATGAGTTCTGGGTTTGATCATGTTGCTTGTGAGAGAGGTTTTAGTCAACGGGTCTGAACCTTTCAGATCCGTGTGTGCAACATCATTTTTACTAGCCTTATTGAAGATCCGACTCATCACATCATAATGAGTCGGCCCTTGGGGGCTACCAATTGCTCCTGTCAAAAATTTAAGGTACACAAGCTTTAATCCATTATATTGAAAGGTTTATTGCTCAGTTGGTAGAGTATAAAGCTCTTAACCTTGTGGACGTGGGTTCGAGCCCTATGGTGAGGGTTACATCATATGACATTATTTTTAATAAAGTATATATAAAGTCCCAGCTCAGTATTATCTTACTAAGCCGGCCCTTGGGGGCTACACGTTGCTGCTCGAATCTACATGATCATACATACAAAGTCCCTGCTCATTATTGCAAAATGACCCGGCCCTTGGGGGCTACAGTAGTTGAAGTTTTATGGGCATCAGGCAATTACAAGTCCCAGGTTGCTGCAAGCATGACAACCCGGCACTTGCGGGCTACACATGTGGAATATTCAGTTTTGACTAGTGACTGAGATGAACAATCTGGATTTCTTCAAAGGTTGCAACATTTATATTGAAGCAAGTCTTAAGCTATCACTATGTTCTTCTCTTAGGACTTGGGGGCTATAAGTAATATGGATATAAGGGAGAAAAAACTTTAAATTCTCAGTTTTCAAGCAAACCAGATTGACCCCGTGTCGGTAACAATTATGACTCGGCATCATCTATTTATAACTCAGCAATTTTGGTATCATAAATTGGCAAGATCTACATCTTCAAGCCGACTAAAAATCAGATGAGTATTTCAAACACCAATATTTTTTAAGCATTAGGAGCTGAATCAAATGAATTATTCTTCATAATATTTCTGTGAGAAGTCAATGTCAGCAAATTGATTATGAAGTTGGTCTATTGACCCGGACTTTCCAGAAGGAGGAAATAATAAGGACTTAAGGGTGATTAGGTACCGGCTTACAAGAACTATTAACCGGGAGCACAAACCTGTCAAATTTGTTCTTGTGTTTGTTTTGCAGGATAAGTTTACCATGGATAAATCCAAGCTAAACTGGGGGCTAATGTCGGGGATATACCCCGTGGTATGACTCGGCCGGATGTATGACCCGATCGGACTTGGAGACTCACTAGTAACCCGCCCTAACTTGACGACTCACGAAGTGACCCGCCCGGATCTCTCCACTCACTGATGACCCGGCTGGGCCTGGTGACTCATTGGTAACCTGGCAGGCGGGTCAGAGGTGCAACAAGACCCGGTGGCCAAATGGGCAGTTCATGGCGAGTCCGGCTCTAGCTATGGTGGGCCGGCTTATGAGAAAAGGCATAAGGAATATTCCCTTACAAAGGAAGCAAGACTAGGACTCCACTTGTAATAGAGTAATCCTAATCCTAATAGGACTAGTCATGTAAGCCGCCCCTTCAACATATATAAGGAGGGGCAGGGCACCCTAAGAGGGGGAGATTGGACAAGTTAGGTTTAGACAGACAAGTCAATAGCTCTCGAAATAGAGCACCCCTGTAATGGTGATCATCATCATCAATATCAATGAAGCAGGATGTAGGCTTTTACCTCCACCGTGAGGGGCCGAACCTGGGTAAAACCTCGCGTCTCTCGATTCCGACCAACCCCGTTCAAGCTACCAGATAGATGTGTTGGCCTCATGACTAAGTCCTCACACTAGGACATCTGTCGTGACAATTTGTAACGCCCTCGATGTGGCTATATCTCCCATGTGTCGAAGCACGACTTAGAGGCATAACCGCATTGAAAGCAATGTCGCAAGTGAGGTAATCTTCACACAACCCATGTAATACATAAGGGAAAGAGATACATAGTTGGCTTACAATCGACACTTCACACAATTACATGAATAAAGCATTACATCAACCAGATACAATCAAGGTCCGACTACAGAACCAAAATAAAAGAAGACTACCCCAAAAGCTAAACAGATCCCCGATCGACCCCAACTGGGCTCCACTACTAATCAACTAGAACGAAACAATACAAAGGACAAGATCTTCATCGAGCTCCTCCTTGAGCTTGGTTGCGTCACCTGCTCGGTAACATCGGCACCTGCAAACTGGTTTTGGAAGTATCTGTCAGTCACGGGGACTCAGCAATCTCACACCCACGCGATCAAGACTATTTAAGCTTATGGGTAAGGCAAAAGGTATGAGGTGGAGCTGCAGCAAGCGACTAGCATATATGGTGGTTAACATACGCAAAAGAGAGCGAGACGAGAAGGAAAAAGCACGGTCAAACAACTATGATCAAGAAGTGATCCTAGAACAACCTACGTCAAGCATTACTCCAACACCGTGTTCACTTCCCGGACTCCGCCGAGAAGAGACCATCACGGTTACACACGCGGTTGATGTATTTTAATTAAGGTCAACTTCAGGTTTTCTACAACCGGACATTAACAAATTATCATCTACCCACAACCATGGGCACCGCTTTTGAAAGTTCAAAACCCTGCAGGGGAGTCCCAACTTAGCCCATCACAAGCTCTCATGGTCAACGAAGGATATTCCTTCTAGCGGGAAGACCCGATCAGGCTCAGAATCCCGGTTACAAGACATCCTCAGCAATGGTAAAACAAGTCCAGCAAGACCACCCGCTGTGCCGACAAATCCCGATAGGAGCTGCACATATCTCGTTCTCAGGGCACATCGGATAAGCTAAGCGTACGGGAGCCAACGTAACCCAAGTTGCCAAGGGACGGCCCCGCACGGTGCTCTGGGTTGGACCAACACTTAGAGAAGCACTGGCCCACGGGGTTAAAATAAGATGACCCTTGGGCTGGCCGACCCAAGGGAAAGAAAAAGGCTAGGTGGAAAATGGTAAAACCAATGTTGGGCCTTGCTGGAGGAGTTTTATTCAAGGCGAACTGTCAAGGGGTTCCCATTATAACCCAACCGCGTAAGGAACGCAAAATCCGGGAACATAACACCGATATGACGGAAACTAGGGCGGCAAGAGTGAAACAAAACACCAGACATAAGGTCGAGCCTTGCACCCTTTACCAAGTATATAGATGCATTAATTAGATAAGAGATATTGTGATATCCCAACAAGTAAACATGTTCCAACAAGGAACAACATCTCCATGTTCCAACAAGGAACAAACTTCAATCTTCACCTGCAACTAACAACGCTATAAGAGGGGCTGAGCAAAGCGGTAACATAGCCAAACAACTGTTTGCTAGGACAAGGTGGGTTAGAGGTTTGGCTTAACAATATGGGAGGCATGATAAGCAAGTGGTAGGCATCGCAGCATAGGCATAGCAAAAGAGCGAGCAACTAGCAAGCAAAGATAGAAGTGATTTCAAGGGTACGGTCATCTTGCCTGAGATCCCGCAAGAAAGAAGAATGAGTCCATGAAGAAGACACACGAACGTAGTCAACGGATCCTCACAAACACAACGTTACCGGAACCAACCCGAAGAAACAACACCGGAAAGGAGCAAACAACATAGTAAACAACCATCGCATAATCATGGCACGATGCGTAAACAAGTATGATGCATGTCCGGTTTAACGAGGCATGGCATGGCAAAGTGCACAAACAACCCTACAAATTAAGTGGAGCTCAATATGCAACTCCGTTGCATATTGACGAAACACCACATGACTTATTTAGTTCGATCTTGTTTATGTACCCAACAATATTAAATGTTGTTAAACATGGCAAGAGGGTGAAGCAAAGTAAAACTACCTATCTAGTCAAGTTTAAATGAGGCCGGAAGCAACGAACAACAATTCCGGTAAATCCCCATATGCATATATTAGGTTCAGTACTGTTCTGCCCTAAACACAATTTTAGGGTTGTTAAACATGCAAAACAAGTACACCATGTTAAACTAGGCATTTTCCACCCCATTTACATATGAAGATTATTAAATTTGGAGCTACGGTTATTTAGTTATGAATTAAATCATATTAACATGGCAATAGGCAAAATATATGCAAACAGCATTTTAAACATGTTAAACATGGATGAAAGTTGCAAATTATGAAACTAGACAAAATTCTCAGGTTTCATATATAACTTATTTTAATCCGATGCACGGTTAATTAGATATTAAATGTATGAAGTGCAAGGGTTTTCCTGTAAAACTGTAATACCCTGGAAAATAGACAAAATCACAGATCTAAAAAAACTACACTGGGCCGAAACAGAGGCTAGCCCAACATGCACAGGGTAGAGGGACTGGAGGGGAACTGCTCACTTCGGCCCAAGGCCCAGGTCGGGGAGCAGAGGCAGGCCAGTCGCTGGGCCTTGAGGAGGGGCGCGGTCCACTTGCGGATGTGGCGCAGTCAACGCGGGCGTTCGACCTCGTCCTCCTCCTCTCGAACAGAGGTAGCACGGGAATCAGGGACGAGCGCTCCTGCTCGATGAAGAGGAAGCAGAAGTCAGCGGCAGGTTCAGCAGGGACGGGGATGACGCTCCGGCGACGGGCGGCGCGGGCCTTGGAGATCTGGCACGGGAGGTCACGCACGCGAGTCAGGGGCGAGTGATGCAGGAGGTCGGGGTCAGCGCGGGCTAGGCGCGGATGCGGCGACGAGGACCTGCCGGATCTCGCGGGGCGGCAGGAGCGCGGGGACGGCAGAGCTCCGGCGGAGGTTGGAGCTCCAGGCGGTGGAGGGGGCACGGCAGCGCGATGCATGCCCTCCAGCGCGTTCGGCTTCGGACGAGCAGGCGAAGCAGGGGAGCGGCTTCCAGGAAGACGAGTGGTGGCGGTGTTGGCACTTCCGGCAACGGCAGACGGCAGGACCACCACCAGAGGCGGCGCGAGGTCGAGGGGAACCGATTCCCGGCGGTGGGAGGTGGATCCGGTCCCCGGAGATGGGTCTAGATGGTGCCGGATGAGCTCGAGCTTCGGGCTCCATGGCGTCGTTGTTCCTGTCGACAAGAGGAGAAAGGCAGGGGTCAAAGAGGGGAATGGAGAGCAGAGGGAAGGGGAAGCAGAGAGAAGAGGGAGAGGCCTGGCTGGAGTCCGGTTGCCTACTCCGGCGAGGAGCTGCAGGCGCAAAGAGGAGTTCGGGCAGGGGAATCAGGTGCTGGTGATTGGATGGGGAAAACGAGGGAGGCAGACGCTGTGATAGGTGGATCGAGAGGAGTGGCTGCTTGGGTGGAGAAGGATCGGGAGGGGATCCCGAGAGGATTTGGTGGAGTGGCGGCGCAGAATAGGAAGGATGGGACAGCTCCCTACGTTTTAGGGTTGGACCTCTTATATACGTTGGTGGGATTGGTTAGGGGCTAACGGATCCGTCCGATCGTAAACGGACGATTGAGAATAAAAGGGCAGAGGAGTCCAAATAAGAAAACGGTGATATTTTGCAGATGTTAGGGGATGATCTGGACCCAACGGTGACGACTCCCCGGGTCGGGTTCGGGAAAACTTCCGGACGCGCGCGAGGGGTTCGATGCACTGTGTAAAGAGGGTTTCGGGGCCTGGGGGTTGGTAGCGGACTGTGCAGAAAGCTTTGGACCGAGAGAAGAGAAGTGAGAGAGAGAGAGTGCCCGGCAGCAATTTCCGGAGACCAAAAACGTCCGACGTTAGACCGGCTATAATGCCGCTATAGTTATCCGTTGGGGCATCAAATGAACTCCGAATGCGATGAAACTTGGCAGGCGGCCTACCTACAACATAACAACATCGCATGCCAACTTTCAACCCATACCGAGAACATTTTCCGGCCACTTATAAAATAATATTTCGGACGTGCTGCGGGTGCCTGCAAGTGTGTCTGGA
The DNA here is from genome assembly GCF_002162155.2 of Triticum dicoccoides. Lineage (NCBI taxonomy): Eukaryota > Viridiplantae > Streptophyta > Magnoliopsida > Poales > Poaceae > Triticum > Triticum dicoccoides. The sequence continues at coordinate 528,869,578 of NC_041390.1, read as the reverse complement.
CTCAGAACGGACAACGGGCGGAACTGGGGGAACCTGGACGGATGCAAGTTTCGAAAACATGATGATAATATGCACATGATGACATGACAAAGATGCAACACGCAAGCGAATGACATGGAAAATACAATGAATAACTGGAGGACACCTCGCACATCGGTCTCGGGGCGTTACAACACTCCACCACTACGAGAGGATCTCGTCCCGAGATCTAGAATGGCAACGGAGGGAAAAAACGGAAGAGAAAGAGAAGAGGTGAGACTAAGTTGCTTATTGACAATTGAGTGGAACCAAAGAACCTTGAAAGGTTGAACAAATTGAAAGAAAGAATGTAACGAAGTTGAACATATGAAAGTCTCCAACAAGTTCTATAGCTAAAAGATGGAGGAGAATCGCTCAACTAGTGAGCATGTGCCCAGATTGTCTGAGTACAACAATCGCTTGAATCAAGTGGGAGTTAATCTTCCAGATAAGATAGTGATTGACAGAATTCTCTAGTCACCATCACCAAGTTAGTAGAACTTCGTGATGAACTATGATATGCAAGGGATAACGGAAACGATTCCCAAGCTCTTCGTAATGTGGAAATTGACGAAGGTAGAAATCGAGAAAAACATCAAGTGTTGATGGTAGACAAGACCACTAGTTTCAAGAAAAGGGCAGAGGGAAGAAGGGGAACTTCAAGAAGAACAGCAAGCAAGTTGCTGCTCAAGTGAAGAAGCCCAAGTCTGGTCCTAAGCCTGAGACTAAGTGTTTCTACTACAAAGGGACTGGTCACTGGAAGCGGAACTACCCCAAGTGATTGGCAGAAAAGAAGGATGGCAAAGTGAATATAAGTATATTTGATATAAATGTTATTGATGTGTACTTTATTGGTGTTTATAGCAACCCCTCAGTATTTGATACTAGTTCAGTTGCTAAGATTAGTAACTCGAAACGGGAGTTGCAGAATAAACAGAGACTAGTTAAGGGTGAAGTGACGATGTGTGTTGGAAGTGGTTCCAAGATTGATATGATCATCATCGCACACTCCCTATACTTTCGGGATTAGTGTTGAACCTGAATAAGTGTTATTTGGTGTTTGCTTTAAGCATGAATATGATTTGATCATGTTTATTGTAATATGGTTATTCATTTAAGTAAGAGAATAAATTGTTATTCTGTTTACATGAATAAAATCTTATATGGTTACACACCCAATGAAAATAGTTCGTTGGATCTCGATCGTAGTGATACACATAATCATAATATTGAAACCAAAAGATGCAAAGTTAATAATGATAGTGCAACTTATTTGTAGCACTGCCGTTTAGGTCATATTGGTGTAAAGCGCATGAAGAAACTCCATGCTGATGGGATTTTGGAATCACTTGATTATCAATCACTTGATGCTTGCGAACCATGCCTCATGGGCAAGATGACTAAGACTCCGTTCTCCGGAGCGAGCAACTGACTTATTGGAAATAATACATACTGATGTATGCGGTCCGATGAGTGTTAAGGCTCACGGCAAGTATCGTTATTTTCTGAACTTCACAGATGATTTGAGCAGATATGGGTATATCTACTTGATGAAACATAAGTCTGAAACATTTGAAAAGTTCAAAGAATTTTAGAGTGAAGTGGAAAATCATCGTGACAAGAAAATAATGTTTCTACGATCTGACCGCGGAGACAAATATTTGAGTTACGAGTTTGGTCTTCAATTAAAACAATGTGGAATAGTTTCACAAACTCATGCCGCATGGAACAGCACAGCATAATGGTGTGTCCGAATGTCATAACCGTACTTTATTGGATATAGTGCAATCTATGATGTCTCTTACCGATCTATCACTATCGTTTTGGGGTTATGCATTAGAGACAGCTGCATTCACGTTAAATAGGGCACCATCTAAGTCCGTTGAGACGACACAATCTGAACTGTGGTTTGGCAAGAAACCAAAGTTGTCGTTTCTTAAAGTTTGGGACTGCGATGCTTATGTGAAAAAGTTTCAACATGATAAGCTCGAACCCAAATCGGAGAAGTAAATCTTCATAGGATATCCAAAGGAAACTATTGGATACACCTTCTATCACAGATCCGAAGGCAAGACTTTTGTTGCTAAATTCGGAAACTTTCTGGAGAAGGAGTTTCTCTCGAAAGAAGTGAGTGGGAGGAAAGTAGAACTTGACGAGGTAACTATACCTACTCCATTATTGGAAAGTAGTACATCACAGAAAACTGTTTCTGCGACACGTACACCAGTTAGCGAGGAAGCTAATGATGATGATCATGAAACTTCAGAACAAGATACTACTGAACCTCGTAGATCAACCAGAGTAAGATCCGCGCCAAAGTGGTATGGTAGTCCTGTTCTGGAAGTCATGCTACTAGATCATGATGAACCTACGAACTATGAAGAAGCGATGGTGAGCCCAGATTCCGCAAAGTGGCTTGAAGCCATGAAATCTGAGATGGGATCCATGTATGAGAACAAAGTATCGACTTTGGTTGACTTGCCCGATGATCGGCAAGCAATTGAGAATAAATGGATCTTCAAGAAGAAGACTGACGCTGACGGTAATATTAGTGTCTACAAAGCTTGACTTGTCGCGAAAGGTTTTCGGCAAGTTCAAGGGATTGACTACGATGAGACCTTCTCACCCGTAGCGATGCTTAAGTCTGTCCGAATCATGTTAGCAATTGCCGCATTTTATGAAATCTGGCAAATGGATAAACAGAACTGCATTCCTTAATGGATTTACTAAAGAAGAGTTGTATACGATGCAACTAGAAGGTTTTGTCGATCCTAAAGGTGTTAACTAAATATGCAAGCTCCAGCGATCCATCTATGGACTGGTGCAAGAATCTCGGAGTTGGAATATACGCTTTGATAAGTTGATCAAAGCATACAGTTTTATACAGACTTGCGGTGAAGCCTGTATTTACAAGAAAGTGAGTGGGAGCACTACATCATTTTTGATAAGTATATGTGTATGACATATTATTGATCGGAAATAATGTAGAATTATTCTCCAAAGCATAAAGGAGTGTTTGAAAGGAGTTTTTCAAAGAAAGACTTCGGTAAAGCTGCTTACATATTGATCTTCAAGATCTATAGAGATAGATCAAGACACTTGATAAGTTTTTTCAATGAGTACATACCTTGACAAGATTTTGAAGTAGTTCAAAATGGAGCAGTCAAAGAAAGAGTTCTTGCCTATATTACAAGGTGTGAAGTTGAGTAAGACTCAAAGCCCGACCACGGCAGAAGATAGAAAGAGAATGAAAGTCATTCCCTATGCCTTGGCCATAGGTTCTATAAAGTATGTCATGCTGTGTACCAGATCTATTGTATACCCTGCACTGATTTGGCAAGGGAGTACAATAGTGATCTAGGAGTAGATCACTGGACAACGGTCAAAATTATCCTAAGGGGAATAAGGAAATATTTCTCAATTATGGAGGTGACAAAAAGGTTCGTCGTAAAAAAGTTACGTCGATGCAAGTTTTGACACAGATCTGGATGACTCTAAGTCTCGATCTAGATACATATTGAAAGTGGGAGCAATAAGCTAGAGTAGCTCCGTGCAGAGCATTGTTGACATAGAAATTCGCAAAATACTTACGGATCTGAATGTGGCAGACTCGTTGACTAAAATTATCTCACAAGCAAAACATGATCACACCTTAGTACTCTTTGGGTGTTAATCACATAGCGATGTGAACTAGATTACTGACTCTAGTAAACCCTTTTGGGTGTTGATCACATATCGATGTGAACTATGGGTGTTAATCACATGGTGATGTGAAATATTGCTGTTAAATCACATGGCGATGTGAACTAGATTATTGACTCTAGTGCAAGTGGGAGACTGAAGGAAATATGCCCTAGAGGCAATAATAAAGTTATTATTTATTTCCTTATATCATGATAAATGTTTATTATTCATGCTAGAATTGTATTAACCGGAAACATAATACATGTGTGAATACATAGACAAACAGAGTGTCACTAGTATGCCTCTACTTGACTAGCTCGTTAATCAAAGATGGTTATGTTTCCTAACCATGAACAAAGAGTTGTTATTTGATTAACGAGGTCACATCATTAGTTGAATGATCTGATTGACATGGCCCATTCCATTAGCTTAGCACCCGATCGTTTAGTATGTTGCTATTGCTTTCTTCATGACTTATACATGTTCCTATGACTATGAGATTATGCAACTCCCGTTTGCCGGAGGAACACTTTGGGTGCTACCAAACGTCACAACGTAACTGGGTGATTATAAAGGAGCATTACAGGTGTCTCCAAAGGTACATGTTGGGTTTGTGTATTTCGAGATTAGGATTTGTCACTCCGATTGTCAGAGAGGTATCTCTAGGCCCTCTCGGTAATGCACATCACATAAGCCTTGCAAGCATTACAACTAATATGTTAGTTGTGAGATGATGTATTACGGAACGAGAAAAGAGACTTGCCGGTAACGAGATTGAACTAGGTATTAAGATACCGACGATCGAATCTCGGCCAAGTAACATACCGATGACAAAGGGAACAACGTATGTTGTTATGCGGTCTGACCGATAAAGATCTTCGTAGAATATGTAGGAGCCAATATGGGCATCCAGGTCCCGCTGTTGGTTATTGACCGGAGACGTGTCTCGGTCATGTCTACATTGTTCTCGAACCCGTAGTGTCCGCACGCTTAAGGTTTCGATGACAGTTATATTATGAGTTTATGCATTTTGATGTACCGAAGTTAGTTCGGAGTCCCGGATGTGATCATGGACATGACGAGGAGTCTCGAAATGGTCGAGACATAAAGATTGATATATTGGAAGCCTATGTTTGGATATCGGAAGTGTTCCGGGTGAAATCGAGATTTTACCGGAGTACCGGGAGGTTACCGGAACCCCCCGGGAGCTATATGGGCCTTAGTGGGCTTTAGTGGAAATGAGAAAGGGGCAGCCCAAGGTGGGCCGCGCGCCTCCCCCCTCCCCTAGTCCTATTAGGACAAGGAGAGGTGGCCGGCCCCCCTTTCTCTCTTTCCCCCTCGGGGAATCCTATTCCAACTAGGATTGGGGGGGGGAGTCCTACTCCCGGTAGGAGTGGGACTCCTCCTGCGCCCTCCTCCTGGCCGGCCGCCCCCTCCCCCTTGGATCCTTTATATACGGGGGCAGGGGGCACCTCTAAACACACAAGTTGATCCTTGAGATCGTTCCTTAGCCGTGTGCGGTGCCCCCTGCCACCATATTCCACCTCGATCATATTGTAGCGGTGCTTAGGCGAAGCCCTGCGACGGTAGAACATCAAGATCGTCACCACGCCGTCGTGCTGATGAAACTCCTCCCCGACGCTTTGCTGGATCGGAGCTCGGGGATCGTCATCGAGCTGTACGTGTGCTAAGAACTCGGAGGTGCCGGAGTAACGGTGCTTGGATCGGTCGGATCGGGGAGACGTACGACTACTTCCTCTATGTTGTGTCAATGCTTTCGCAGTCGGTCTGCATGGGTACGTAGACAACACTCTCGCCTCTCGTTGCTATACATCTCCATGATCTTGCGTGTGCGTAGGAAAATTTTGAAATTACTACGTTCCCCAACAGTGGCATCCGAGCCTAGGTTTTATGGTTTGATGTTATATGCACGAGTAGAACACAAGTGAGTTGTGGGCGATATAAGTCATACTGCCTACCAGCATGTCATACTTTGGTTCGGCGGCATTGTTGGACGAGACGACCCGGACCGACATTACGCGTACGCTTACGCGAGACCGGTTCTCCCGACGTGCTTTGCAAATAGGTGGCTTGCGGTCGACAGTCTCTCCAACTTTAGTTGATCCAAGTGTGGCTACGCCCGGTCCTTGCGAAGGTTAAAACGGAGTCAAATTGACAAACTATCGTTGTGGTTTTGATGTGTAGGTGAGATTGGTTCTTACTTAAGCCCGTAGCAGCCACGTAAAACTTGCAACAACAAAGTAGAGGACGTCTAACTTGTTTTTGCAGGGCATGTTGTGATGTGATATGGCCAAGACTTGATGCTAAATTTTATTGTATGAGATGATCATGTTTTGTAACCGAGTTATCGGCAACTGGCAGGAGCCATATGGTTGTCGCTTTTTTGTATGCAATGCAATCGCGATGTAATGCTTTACTTTATTACTAAGCGGTAGTGATAGTCGTGGAAGCATAAGATTGGCGAGACGACAACGATGCTATGATGGAGATCAAGGTGTCGCGCCGGTGACGATGGTGATCATGACGGTGCTTCGGAGATGGAGATCACAGGCACAAGATGATGATGGCCATATCATATCACTTATATTGATTGCATGTGATGTTTATCTTTTAATGCATCTTATCTTGCTTTGATTGACGGTAGCATTATAAGATGATCTCTCACTAAATTATCAAGAAGTGTTCTCCCTGAGTATGCACCGTTGCGAAAGTTCTTCGTGCTGAGACACCACGTGATGATCGGGTGTGATAGGCTCTACGTTCAAATACAACGGGTGCAAAACAGTTGCACACGCGGAATACTCAGGTTATACTTGACGAGCCAAGCATATACAGATATGGCCTCGGAACACGGAGACCGAAAGGTCGAGCGTGAATCATATAGTAGATATGATCAACATAGTGATGTTCACCAATGAAACTGCTCCATCTCACGTGATGATCGGACATGGTTTAGTTGATTTGGATCACGTGATCACTTAGAGGATTAGAGGGATGTCTATCTAAGTGGGAGTTCTTAAGTAATATGATTAATTGAACTTAAATTTATCATGAACTTAGTCCTGGTAGTATTTTGCAAATTATGTTATAGATCAATAGCTCGCGTTGTTGCTTCCCTATGTTTATTTTGATATGTTCCTAGAGAAAATTGTGTTGAAAGATGTTAGTAGCAATGATGCGGATTGGATCCGTGATCTGAGGTTTATCCTCATTGCTGCACAGAAGAATTATGTCCTTGATGCACCACTAGGTGACGAACCTATTGCAGGAGCAGATGCAGACGTTACGAATGTTTGGCTAGCCCAATATGATGACTACTTGATAGTTTAGTGCACCATGCTTAATGGCTTAGAATCGGGACTTCAAAGACGTTTTGAACGTCATGTTCCAGGAGTTGAAGTTAATATTTCAAGCAAATACCCGAGTTGAGACATATGAAAGTCTCCAACAAGTTCTATAGCTAAAAGATGGAGGAGAATCGCTCAACTAGTGAGCATGTGCCCAGATTGTCTGAGTACAACAATCGCTTGAATCAAGTGGGAGTTAATCTTCTAGATAAGATAGTGATTGACAGAATTCTCTAGTCACCATCACCAAGTTAGTAGAACTTCATGATGAACTATGATATGCAAGGGATAACGGAAACGATTCCCAAGCTCTTCGTAATGCGGCAATTGATGAAGGTAGAAATCAAGAAAAACATCAAGTGTTGATGGTAGACAAGACCACTAGTTTCAAGAAAAGGGCAGAGGGAAGAAGGGGAACTTCAAGAAGAACAGCAAGCAAGTTGCTGCTCAAGTGAAGAAGCCCAAGTCTGGTCCTAAGCCTGAGACTAAGTGTTTCTACTACAAAGGGACTGGTCACTGGAAGCGGAACTACCCCAAGTGATTGGCAGAAAAGAAGGATGGCAAAGTGAACATAAGTATATTTGATATACATGTTATTGATGTGTACTTTACTGGTGTTTATAGCAACCCCTCAGTATTTGATACTAGTTCAGTTGCTAAGATTAGTAACTCGAAACGGGAGTTGCAGAATAAACAGAGACTAGTTAAGGGTGAAGTGACGATGTGTGTTGGAAGTGGTTCCAAGATTGATATGATCATCATCGCACACTCCCTATACTTTCGGGATTAGTGTTGAACCTGAATAAGTGTTATTTGGTGTTTGCATTAAGCATGAATATGATTTGATCATGTTTATTGTAATACGGTTATTCATTTAAGTAAGAGAATAAATTGTTGTTGTGTTTACATGAATAAAACCTTATATGGTTACACACCCAATGAAAATAGTTCGTTGGATCTCGATCGTAGTGATACACATAATCATAATATTGAAACCAAAAGATGCAAAGTTAATAATGATAGTGCAACTTATTTGTAGCACTGCCGTTTAGGTCATATTGGTGTAAAGCGCTTGAAGAAACTCCATGCTGATGGGATTTTGGAATCACTTGATTATGAATCACTTGATGCTTGCGAACCATGCCTCATGGGCAAGATGACTAAGACTCCGTTCTCCGGAGCGAGCAACTGACTTATTGGAAATAATACATACTGATGTATGCGGTCCGATGAGTGTTAAGGCTCACGGCAAGTATCGTTATTTTCTGAACTTCACAGATGATTTGAGCAGATATGGGTATATCTACTTGATGAAACATAAGTCTGAAACATTTGAGAAGTTCAAAGAATTTCAGAGTGAAGTGGAAAATCATCGTGACAAGAAAATAATGTTTCTACGATCTGACCGCGGAGACAAATATTTGAGCTACGAGTTTGGTCTTCAATTAAAACAATGTGGAATAGTTTCACAAACTCATGCCGCATGGAACACCACAGCATAATGGTGTGTCCGAATGTCATAACCGTACTTTATTGGATATAGTGCAATCTATGATTTCTCTTACCGATCTATCACTATCGTTTTGGGGTTATGCATTAGAGACAGCTGCATTCACGTTAAATAGGGCACCATCTAAGTCCGTTGAGACGACACAATCTGAACTATGGTTTGGCAAGAAACCAAAGTTGTCGTTTCTTAAAGTTTGGGACTGCGATGCTTATGTGAAAAAGTTTCAACATGATAAGCTCGAACCCAAATCGGAGAAGTAAATCTTCATAGGATATCCAAAGGAAACTATTGGATACACCTTCTATCATAGATCCGAAGGCAAGACTTTTGTTGCTAAATTCGGAAACTCTCTGGAGAAGGAGTTTCTCTCGAAAGAAGTGAGTGGGAGGAAAGTAGAACTTGACGAGGTAACTGTACCTACTCCCTTATTGGAAAGTAGTACATCACAGAAAACTGTTTCTGCGACACCTACACTAGTTAGCGAGGAAGCTAATGATGATGATCATGAAACTTCAGAACAAGATACTACTGAACCTCGTAGATCAACGAGAGTAAGATCCGCGCCAGAGTGGTACGGTAATCCTGTTCTGGAAGTCATGCTACTAGATCATGATGAACCTACGAACTATGAAGAAGCGATGGTGAGCCCAGATTCCGCAAAGTGGCTTGAAGCCATGAAATCTGAGATGGGATCCATGTATGAGAACAAAGTATCGACTTTGGTTGACTTGCCCGATGATCGGCAAGCAATTGAGAATAAATGGATCTTCAAGAAGAAGACTGACGCTGACGGTAATATTACTGTCTACAAAGCTTGACTTGTCGCGAAAGGTTTTCGGCAAGTTCAAGGGATTGACTACGATGAGACCTTCTCACCCGTAGCGATGCTTAAGTCTGTCCGAATCATGTTAGCAATTGCCGCATTTTATGAAATCTGGCAAATGGATAAACAGAACTGCATTCCTTAATGGATTTACTAAAGAAGAGTTGTATACGATGCAACTAGAAGGTTTTGTCGATCCTAAAGGTGTTAACTAAATATGCAAGCTCCAGCGATCCATCTATGGACTGGTGCAAGAATCTCGGAGTTGGAATATACGCTTTGATAAGTTGATCAAAGCATACAGTTTTATACAAACTTGCGGTGAAGCCTGTATTTACAAGAAAGTGAGTGGGAGCACTACATCATTTTTGATAAGTATATGTGTATGACATATTATTGATCAGAAATAATGTAGAATTATTCTGCAAAGCATAAAGGAGTGTTTGAAAGGAGTTTTTCAAAGAAAGACTTCGGTAAAGCTGCTTACATATTGATCTTCAAGATCTATAGAGATAGATCAAGACACTTGATAAGTTTTTTCAATGAGTACATACCTTGACAAGATTTTGAAGTAGTTCAAAATGGAGCAGTCAAAGAAAGAGTTCTTGCCTATATTACAAGGTGTGAAGTTGAGTAAGACTCAAAGCCCGACCACGGCAGAAGATAGAAAGAGAATGAAAGTCATTCCCTATGCCTTGGCCATAGGTTCTATAAAGTATGTCATGCTGTGTACCAGATCTATTGTATACCCTGCACTGATTTGGCAAGGGAGTACAATAGTGATCTAGGAGTAGATCACTGGACAACGGTCAAAATTATCCTAAGGGGAATAAGGAAATATTTCTCAATTATGGAGGTGACAAAAAGGTTCGTCGTAAAAAAGTTACGTCGATGCAAGTTTTGACACAGATCTGGATGACTCTAAGTCTCGATCTAGATACATATTGAAAGTGGGAGCAATAAGCTAGAGTAGCTCCGTGCAGAGCATTGTTGACATAGAAATTCGCAAAATACTTACGGATCTGAATGTGGCAGACCCGTTGACTAAAATTATCTCACAAGCAAAACATGATCACACCTTAGTACTCTTTGGGTGTTAATCACATAGCGATGTGAACTAGATTACTGACTCTAGTAAACCCTTTTGGGTGTTGATCACATATCGATGTGAACTATGGGTGTTAATCACATGGTGATGTGAAATATTGCTGTTAAATCACATGGCGATGTGAACTAGATTATTGACTCTAGTGCAAGTGGGAGACTGAAGGAAATATGCCCTAGAGGCAATAATAAAGTTATTATTTATTTCCTTATATCATGATAAATGTTTATTATTCATGCTAGAATTGTATTAACCGGAAACATAATACATGTGTGAATACATAGACAAACAGAGTGTCACTAGTATGCCTCTACTTGACTAGCTCGTTAATCAAAGATGGTTATGTTTCCTAACCATGAACAAAGAGTTGTTATTTGATTAACGAGGTCACATCATTAGTTGAATGATCTGATTGACATGGCCCATTCCATTAGCTTAGCACCCGATCGTTTAGTATGTTGCTATTGCTTTCTTCATGACTTATACATGTTCCTATGACTATGAGATTATGCAACTCCCGTTTGCCGGAGGAACACTTTGGGTGCTACCAAACGTCACAACGTAACTGGGTGATTATAAAGGAGCATTACAGGTGTCTCCAAAGGTACATGTTGGGTTTGTGTATTTCAAGATTAGGATTTGTCACTCCGATTGTCAGAGAGGTATCTCTAGGCCCTCTCGGTAATGCACATCACATAAGCCTTGCAAGCATTACAACTAATATGTTAGTTGTGAGATGATGTATTATGGAACGAGAAAAGAGACTTGCCGGTAACGAGATTGAACTAGGTATTAAGATACCGACGATCGAATCTCGGCCAAGTAACATACCGATGACAAAGGGAACAACGTATGTTGTTATGCGGTCTGACCGATAAAGATCTTCGTAGAATATGTAGGAGCCAATATGGGCATCCAGGTCCCGCTATTGGTTATTGACCGGAGACGTGTCTCGGTCATGTCTACATTGTTCTCGAACCCGTAGGGTTCGCACGCTTAAGGTTTCGATGACAGTTATATTATGAGTTTATGCATTTTGATGTACCGAAGTTAGTTCGGAGTCCCGGATGTGATCACGGACATGACGAGGAGTCTCGAAATGGTCGAGACATAAAGATTGATATATTGGAAGCCTATGTTTGGATATTGGAAGTGTTTCGGGTGAAATCGAGATTTTACCGGAGTACCGGGAGGTTACCGGAACCCCCCGGGAGCTATATGGGCCTTAGTGGGCTTTAGTGGAAAGGAGAAAGGGGCAGCCCAAGGTGGGCCGCGTGCCTCCCCCCTCCCCTAGTCCTATTAGAACAAGGAGAGGTGGCCGGCCCCCCTTTCTCTCTTTCCCCCTCGGGGAATCCTATTCCAACTAGGATTGGGGGGAGTCCTACTCCCGGTAGGAGTGGGACTCCTCCTGCGCCCTCCTCCTGGCCGGCCGCCCCCTCCCCCTTGGATCCTTTATATACGGGGGCAGGGGGGCACCTCTAAACACACAAGTTGATCCTTGAGATCGTTCCTTAGCCGTGTGCGGTGCTCCCTGCCACCATATTCCACCTCGATCATATTGTAGCGGTGCTTAGGCGAAGCCCTGCGACGGTAGAACATCAAGATCGTCACCACGCCGTCGTGCTGATGAAACTCCTCCCCGACGCTTTGCTGGATCGGAGCCCGGGGATCGTCATCGAGCTGTACGTGTGCTAAGAACTCGGAGGTGCCGGAGTAACGGTGCTTGGATCGGTCGGATCGGGAAGACGTACGACTACTTCCTCTACGTTGTGTCAACGCTTCCGCAGTCGGTCTGCGTGGGTACGTAGACAACACTCTCCCCTCTCGTTGCTATGCATCTCCATGATCTTGCGTGTGCGTAGGAAAATTTTGAAATTACTATGTTCCCCAACAATAATACCACCTCCAATGATACAGAAGAAAGAATTGCGCTCCAGATAGCAAAATGAAGAATGCTTGAACTCCTCTAAAAAGAATCTTGATGAACACTTCTAGAAGGAATTAAAATCTTTGATGAACCATTATGTAGAATCTCCATGAAGAACTCCGTTAAACAAAAGAATGATCAAACGGAAGGAAAGGGAAGTTGAAAACACAAGGTGAAACCTTGCAATGATTTAGGTGAAGCTTTGAGACGAGATAAAGTGGAAACTTGGAACTCCGGAAAGAAAAAATGTGCACTTGAAACCAAGAATTTAATCATCGTGAACAAACTCCGGAAGAAAGGAATTGAATTTAGTTGATGAAACAAGAATAAGAATTACATTATTCTTATCCTTCACCAATTTAAATTGATGACAAGCAATGGATTTGGCATACTACTTATTCTCGTTGAAAAGATTAAGAGAGATATAAATCAAACTTGAGAAGGTCTTCAACGAACCACCGGTAGGATGAAACAACGAATGAATTAATATGATACCCATGGAAGAGAATCTTGAGCAAACCACCGTAAGAATTGAAAATTAAAATAGCAAAGTCACAATTCACGGGAAGAATTTGGGAAACGAATGAAGATACTTGAGGGGATTTAGATACAAGTGAACGAAGAGAGCCCGAGCTAATTAGGGGATACTTGAATGAAGCACCGGTAAGGTTTGGAGAATAATAGCTGAAAGCTGGAATGAATAATCCCGAAATGATGGCCTTCGGAGAATCAAACTGAAAAGACTCCTGGGTTGCTCCGGAAGGATGAAAAGGATTCTCACAATGAAAACAATTATGAGAGGATGGCAACAAGCTAGAACCATGAATCTTGAAGAGAATGGAACAAGATTGAGAGAAAATCTTCTTCGGTCTTCAAGTGTTGAGAAAGACAATGAGAAACACCACCATGAATTATTGAGACACTCTGGAAGAATCAAAAGCGAAGAGATTGAGCCAACGATGAAAAGAATTTGAAAGATCTTGGAGAAAGACACTTGACTGATGAAAATTCATTCTTACGTCAAACTTCAAAAAGAATTTGAGGATAGCTCCGGAAAAAATAAGAAGAGTCAGGTAAGATCCTGGGAAAAGACCTGTCGGTTAGGGCCCACTCAAAAGAAACACCGTTGAACGATTTAAAAGAGAGAATGCATCGGTAAGATTTAAATGGCTAGAATGAGATAACAACCTCGAAATAGGTTGTACTGATCTTGAAAGACAAGACGAGCCTTCTGAGATATCTTCAGCACTCCCGAACAAATGAATAGCGAGAAGTGAATTATTATGAGGTGCACCAGTATGAGAAGGTATTTGAAACGAGGAAAAGGGGATATGAGATCAACACCGAAAGCTTGATTTGAATCCACCAGAGAAGAAAACGAGTGAAGAGTGACGAACTTGAAGCTCTGTTAGAATCTTCATGAGAATCACCGGGTAAGAACATGAAGGAAAAGAATGGAGAGACTTCACATGAATAAAATGATACTTGATTAAGAAATCTGAGTCCTTGAAGAAAACAAGGGAGGGAGGGCGGGAAAAAAACAAAGGCAACTTGGAGACGGCTGAAACAAACACCATTGAGAAGAACTGAGAATTGATCTTGCTAATGTTGAAATGATCGGATCCACTTAAAGAGAGACACACCGGTTGAAAAAGGTTTGACATGACAATCTCGATTATCAAGAAGGATTAGTATTCGCATTGGAGTATGAGAATGCCATTTGGGGAAGGTATGGAATCAAACACTTGACATTGAAGCAACTCGAATACCACGACTCAAAACAAAACAAAGGATTGGCTTGCAAAATAAGCCGGAACAAACATATGATAGAGATTTCGTCCGAAGTTTTCATGGTGGGCCTACACGGGATCGATCGTACAACACCATCATGTACAAGGCAGTGCACATGACATACGAAGCGTCCCCGAGTCGGCATAGCCAAGGACTCTTTAAGACACAATGAGACCACTGTAAAACCGACCGTGAATAGGCGGACCACTAGACATCGAACCCCAATTTCATATCATACATCTGTCAGAAAGATATCCTAAGAGCTACTTGATCCCACTTATAAACTCCCGAAATTTTCCGGTTATGCAATAAGGTGTTGGGGATACAGGGGAAGCATAATATCTCACCCAAATCTAGCAAATCCTACATCCAGCTGTATCCATCCTTCAACACATAACCAAGAAACCTTCGGAAATCGTCTACCTCAACCTTCGAAAAGCATCCGTTATACGAGTTATGGCAATACTCCCGAACTCCCGCCCAATACTGGGTGGCGTCGAGGTTATCTCACCAACAACTGCATAAAAGAGATTTTTGATGTCGGTGAAACTAAACTCAGGTATTCCAGAATTGCAACGATAAAATTGTGACGACAACACCTCGGAGCTCAACTCCCCGGGACACTGCCACAACCCCTAAATGTCAGGAGGCACCAAGAACAATGTTCTCATCACAAAACCATCAAAATGATTCCAAGATACCCGCGTGATCCTAATTTTTTTTAGTGAAATCTGAGAAGAGAAGATTCAAAACTCTACATCAGGATGCCTCACCAGAGCGACGAAGGGACTGAGGAGTAAAAGGAATTCCTAACTCTCCGATATATATAATTCCTAAATGACTCAAAACATTTCTAGACTCAATAACGCCAGCGATTCGATCAAGCAGGGGGCTCCTAAGGTCGGGGAAGGCTCTGATTACCAACTTGTAACGCCCTCGATGCGGCTATATCTCCCACGTGTCTAAGCACAACTTAGAGGCATAACCGCATTGAAAGCAATGTCGCAAGTGAGGTAATCTTCACACAACCCATGTAATACATAAGAGAAAGGGATACATAGTAGGATTACAATCGCCACTTCACACAATTACATGAATAAAGCATTACATCAACCAGATACAATCAAGGTCCGACTACAGAACCAAAGTAAAAGAAGACTAGCCCAAAAGCTACACAGATCCCCGATCGACCCCAACTAGGCTCCACTACTGATCAACTAGAACGAAACAACACAAAGGACAAGATCTTCATCGAGCTCCTCCTTGAGCTTGGTTGCGTCACCTGCTCGGTAACATCGGCACCTGCAAACTGGTTTTGGAAGTATCTGTGAGTCATGGGGACTCAGCAATCTCACACCCACGCGATCAAGACTATTTAAGCTTATGGGTAAGGCAAAAGGTATGAGGTGGAGCTGCAGCAAGCGACTAGCATATATGGTGGTTAACATACGAAAAAGAGAGCGAGACGAGAAGGCAAAAGCACGATCGAACAACTATGATCAAGAAGTGATCCTAGAACAACCTACGTCAAGCATTACTCCAACACCGTGTTCACTTCCCAGACTCCGCCGAGAAGAGACCATCACGGTTACACACGCGGTTGATGTATTTTAATTAAGGTCAACTTCAGGTTTTCTACAACCGGACATTAACAAATTCCCATCTGCCCATAACCGTGGGCACGACTTTCGAAAGTTCAAAACCCTGCAAGGGAGTCCCAACTTAGCCCATCACAAGCTCTCACGGTCAACGAAGGATATTCCTTCTAGCGGGAAGACCCGATCAGGCTCGGAATCCCGGTTACAAGACATCCTCGACAATGGTAAAACAAGTCCAACAAGACCACCCTCTGTGCCGACAAATCCCGATAGGAGCTGCACATATCTCGTTCTCAGGGCACACCGAATAAGCTAAGCATACGGGAGCCAACGTAACCCAAGTTGCCAACGGACAGCCCCGCATGGTGCTCTAGGTTGGACCAACACTTAGAGAAGCACTGGCCCGGGGGTTTAAAATAAGATGACCCTTGGGCTGGCCGACCCAAGGGAAAGAAAAAGGCTAGGTGGCAAATGGTAAAACCAATGTTGGGCCTTGCTGGAGGAGTTTTATTCAAGGCGAACTGTCAAGGGGTTCCCATTATAACCCAACCGCGTAAGGAACGCAAAATCCGGGAACATAACACCGATATGACAGAAACTAGGGCGGCAAGAGTGGAACAAAACACCAGGCATAAGGCCGAGCCTTCCACCCTTTACCAAGTATATAGATGCATTAATTAGATAAGAGATATTGTGATATCCCAACAAGTAAACATGTTCCAACAAGGAACAATATCTCCATGTTCCAACAAGGAACAAACTTCAATCTTCACCTGCAACTAACAACGCTATAAGAGGGGCTGAGCAAAGCGGTAACATAGCCAAACAACGGTTTGCTAGGACAAGGTGGGTTAGAGGCTTGGCTTAACAATATGGGAGGCATGATAAGCAAGTGGTAGGCATCACAGCATAGGCATAGCAAAAGAGCGAGCAACTAGCAAGCAAAGATAGAAGTGATTTCGAGGGTATGGTCATCTTGCCTGAGATCCCGCAAGGAAGAAGAACGAGTCCATGAAGAAGACACACGGACGTAGTCAACGGATCCTCACAAATGCAACGTTACCGGAACCAACCCGAAGAAGCAACACCGGAAAGGAGCAAACAACATAGTAAACAACCATCACATAATCATGGCACGATGCACAAACAAGTATGATGCATGTCCGGTTTAATGAGGCATGGCATGGCAAAGTGCACAAACAACCCTACAAATTAAGTGGAGCTCAATATGCAACTCCGTTGCATATGACGAAACACCACGTGACTTATTTAGTTCGATCTTGTTTATGTACCCAACAATATTAAATGTTGTTAAACATGGCAAGAGGGTGAAGCGAAGTAAAACTACCTATCTAGTCAAGTTTAAATGAGGCCGGAAGCAACGAACAACAATTTCGGTAAATCCTCATATGCATATATTAGGTTTGGTACTGATCTGCCCTAAACACAATTTCAGGGTTGTTAAACATGCAAAACAAGTACACCATGTTAAACTAGGCATTTTTCCACCCCATTTACATATAAAGATTATTAAATTTGGAGCTACGGTTATTTAGTTATGAATTAAATCATATTAACATGGCAATAGGTAAAATATATGCAAACAGCATTTTAAACATGTTAAACATGGATGAAAGTTGCAAATTATGAAACTAGACAAAATTCTAGTCATGTTTCATATATAACTTATTTTAATCCAATGCACGGTTAATTAGATATTAAATGTATGAAGTGCAAGGGTTTTCCTGTAAAACTGCAATACCCTGGAAAATAGACATAATCACAGATCTAAAAAAACTACACTGGGCCGAAACAGAGGCTAGCCCAACATGCACAGGGTAGAGGGACTGGAGGGGAACTGCTCACTTCGGCCCAAGGCCCAGGTCGGGGAGCAGAGGCAGGCCAGTCGCTGGGCCTTGAGGAGGGGCGCGGTCCACTTGCGGATGTGGCGCAGTCAACGCGGGCGTTCGACCTCGTCCTCCTCCTCTCGAACAGAGGTAGCACGGGAATCAGGGACGAGCGCTCCTGCTCGATGAAGAGGAAGCAGAAGTCACCGGCAGGTTCAGCAGGGACGGGGACGACGCTCCGGCGACGGGCGGCGCGGGCCTTGGAGATCTGGCACGGGAGGTCACGCACGCGAGTCAGGGGCGAGTGATGCAGGAGGTCGGGGTCAGTGCGGGCTAGGCGCGGATGCGGCGACGAGGACCTGCCGGATCCCGCAGGGCGGCAGGAGCGCGGGGACGGCACAGCTCCGGCGGAGATTGGAGCTCCAGGCGGAGGAGGAGGCACGGCAGCACGATGCAGGCCGTCGAGCGCGTTCGGCTTCGGACAAGCAGGCGAAGCAGGAGAGCGGCTTCCAGGAAGACGAGTGGTGGTAGCGTTGGCACTTCCGGCAACGGTAGATGGTGGGACCACCACCGGAGGCGGCGCGAGGTCGAGGGGAACCGATTCCCGGCGGTGGGAGGTGGATCCGGTCCCCGGAGATGGGTCTAGATGGTGCCGGATGAGCTCGAGCTTCGGGCGCCATGGCGTCGTTGTTCCTATTGACAAGAGGGGAAAGGCAGGGGTCAGAGAGGGGAATGGAGAGCAGAGGGAAGGGGAAGCAAAGAGAAGAGGGAGAGGCCTGGCTGGAGTCCGGTTGCCTACTCCGGCGAGGAGCTGCAGGCGCAAAGAGGAGTTCGGGCAGGGGAATCGGGTGCTGGTGATTGGATGGGGAAAACGAGGGAGGCAGGCGCTGTGATAGGTGGATTGAGAGGAGTGGCTGGTTGGGTGGAGAAGGATTGGGAGGGGATCCCGAGAGGATTTGATGGAGTGGCGGCGCAGAATAGGAAGGATGGGGCAGCTCCCTACGTTTTAGGGTTGGACCTCTTATATACGCTGGTGGGATTGGTTAGGGGCTAACGGATCCGTCCGATCGTAAACGGACTATTGAGAATAAAAGGGTAGAGGAGTCCAAATAAGAAAACGGTGATATTTTGCAGATGTTAGGGGATGATCCGGACCCAACGGTGACGACTCCCCAGGTCGGGTTCGGGACAACTTCCGGACGCGCGCGAGGGGTTCGATGCACTGTGCAGAGAGGGTTTCGGGGCCTGGGGGGTTGGTAGCGGACTGTGCAGAAAGCTTTGGGCTGAGAGAAGAGAAGAGAAGTGAGAGAGAGAGCCTGGCAGCAGTTTCTGGAGACCGAAAACGTCCGACGTTAGACCGGCTATAATGTCGCTATAGTTATCCGTTGGGGCATCAAACGAACTCCGAATGCGATGAAACTTGGTAGGCGGCCTACCTACAATATAACAACATCGCATGCCAACTTTCAACCCATACCGAGAACATTTTCCGGCCACTTATAAAATAATATTTCGGACGTGCCGCGGGCGCGTGCAAGTGTGTCTGGACTCAGAACGGACAACGGACGGAACTGGGGGAACCCGGACGGATGCAAGTTTTGAAAACATGATGATGCAATGCACATGATGACATGACAAAGATGCAACACGCAAGCGAATGACATGGCAAAGACAACGAATAACTGGAGGACACCTGGCACATCGGTCTCAGGGCGTTACACAATTCCACGACAGAACTCGACGAAGGTAAGGAGTCAGGTATAACACCTAAGTTTGATTATGTTAAATCGTTTATGGATACTGATGCTTTTCTTGAATTTAGCACTAAATATGGACTTGACTCTGAGATAGTAGCTTCTTTCTGTGAATCATTTGCTACTCATGTTGATCTCCCTAAGGAGAAGTGGCTTAAATATCATCCTCCCATTGAATTAAAAGTAGTTGAACCTATTAAAGTTGAGAAAAATACTATCACTTATAATGTTGATCCTATTGTTCCTACCACTTATATTGATAAACCACTTTTCCCTGCTAGAATAAAGGATCATTCTAAAGCTTCAACTGTGGTTTGTAAGAGTAATACTAGAACACCTACACCCCACTAAGAAAATTAAAGTTGAACCTAGGATTGTTATGGTTAAAGATCTCCTGGTCGATAATATTGATGGGCATGTTATTTACTTCTGTGATGTAGCTGCTAGAATTGCTAGACCCGATACTAAAAATAAACATAGACCTGTTATAGGCATGCCTGTTATTTCTGTTAAAATAGGAGATCATTGTTATCATGGCTTATGTGATATGGGTGCTAGTGCAATACCACATTCTGTATATAAAGAAATTATGCGTGATATTGCACCTGCTAAGATAGAAGATATTGATGTTACTATTAAGCTTGCCAATAGAGATACTATTTCACCAGTTGGGATTGTTAGAGATGTTGAAGTCTTGTGTGGGAAAGTTAAATATCCTACTGATTTTCTTGTTCCCCACAAGACGACTTTTGTCCCATTATATTTGGTAGACCCTTCTTGAATACTGTTAATGCTAAGATAGATTGCAAAAAGGATGTTGTTACTATTGGTTTAGGGGATATGTCTCATGATTTTAATTTTTCTAAATTTCGTAGACAACCCCATGATAAAGAATTGCCTAGTAAAGGTGAAATTATTGGTCTTGCTTCTATTGCCATGCCTCCTAATGATCCTTTAGAACAATATTTGCTAGACCATGAAAATGATATGTTTATGAATGAAAGAAGGGAAATAGATGAAGTATTCTTTAAGAAGGGACCTATTTTGAAACACAATTTTCCTGTTGAAATTCTAGGGGATCCTCCTCCACCCAAGGGTGGTCCGTGTTTGAGCTTAAACCATTACCTGATACTCTTATATATGCTTATCTTGATGAGAAGAAGATATATCATGTCATTATTAGTGCTAACCTTTCAGAGCAGGAAGAAGAGAAATAATTGAAAACTCTGAAGAAGCACCGTGCTACTATTGGATATACTCTTGATGATCTTAAGGGCATTAGTCCCACTCTATGCCAGCACAAAATAAAATTGTAGAAAGATGCTAAACCGGTTGTTGATCACCAACGATGGTTAAATCCTAACATGAAAGAAGTGGTAAGAAATGAAATACTAAAGCTTCTGGAGGCAGCTATAATTTATCATGTTGCTGATAGTCAGTGTGTAAGTCCTATCAATTGTGTCCCTAAGAAGGGAGGTATTACCGTTGTTCCTAATGATAAAGATGAATTGATTCCATAAAGAATTGTTATAGGTTATAGAATGGTAATTGATTTCCGCAAATTGAATAAAGCTACTAGAAAAGATCATTACCCTTTACCTTTTATTGATCAAATGCAAGAAAGATTATCCAAACATACACATTTTTGCTTTCTAGATGGTTATTCCGGTTTCTCTCAAATACCTATGTCGAAAGAGGATCAGGAAAAGACCACTTTTACTTGCCATTTTGGTACCTTTGCTTATAGACGTATGCCTTTTGGTTTATGTAATGCACCTGCTACCTTTCAAAGATGTATGACTGCTATATTCTCTGACTTTTGTGAAAAGATTGTCGAGGTTTTCATGGATGATTTCTTCGTGTATGGAACTTCTTTTGATGATTGCTTAAGCAACCTTGATCGAGTTTTGCAGAGATGTGAAGAAACTAATCTTGTCTTGAATTGGGAGAAATGACACTTTATGGTTAATGAAGGTATTGTCTTGGGGCATAAAGTTTCTAAAAGAGGTATTGAAGTTGATAAATCTAAAGTTGATGCTATTGAAAAGATGTCGTGTCCTAAGGACATCAAAGGTATAAGAAGTTTCCTTGGTCATGCCGGTTTTTATAGGAGGTTCATTAAAGACTTCTCAAAAATTTCTAGGCCTCTGACTAATCTCTTACAAAAAGATGTTCCTTTTGTCTTTGATGATGATTGTGTAGAAGCATTTGAAATACTTAAGAAAGCCTTGATTTTTGCACCTATTGTTTAGCCACCTGATTGGAATTTACCCTTTGCAATAATGTGTGATGCTAGTGATTATGTTGTAGGTGCTGTTCTAGGACAAAGAGTTGATAAGAAATTAAATGTTATCCAATATGCTAGTGAAACTCTAGACAGTGCCTAGAGAAATTATGCTACTACTAAAAAAGAATTTTTAGCAGTTGTATTTGCTTGTGATAAGTTCAGACCTTATATTGTTGATTCTAAAGTAACTGTTCACACTAATCATGTTGCTATTAAATATCTTATGGAAAAGAAAGATGCTAAACCTAGACTTATTAGATGGGTTCTCCTACTACAACAATTTGATTTGCATATTATTGATAGAAAGGGAGCTGAGAACCCCATTGCAAACAACTTGTCTAGGTTAGAAAATGTTCTTGATGAGCCACTACCTATAGATGATAGCTTTCCTGATGAACAATTAGCTATCATAAATGCTTCTCGTACTACTCCATGGTATGTTGATTATGCTAATTATATTGTTGCTAAATTTATACCACCTAGTTTCACGTACAACAAAAGAAAAAAAATCTATGACTTAAGGCATTACTTCTGGGACGACCCAAACCTTTATAAAGAAGGAGTAGGTGGTGTTATTAGACGTTGTGTACCTGAGCATGAACAGGAACAGATCCTATGCAAGTGTCACTCCGAGGCTTATGGAGGACACCACGCTGGAGATAGAACTGCACATAAGGTATTGCAATCCGGTTTTTATTGGCCTACTCTCTTCAAGGATGCCCGTAAGTTTGTCTTGTCTTGTGATGAATGTCAAAGAATTGGTAATATTAGTAGATGTCAAGAAATGCCTATGAATTATTCACTTGTTATTGAACCATTTGATGTTTGGGGCTTTGATTATATGGGACCGTTTCCTTCCTCTAATGGGTATACACATATTTTAGTTGTTGTTGATTACATTAGTAAGTGGGTAGAAGCTATTCCAACTAGTAGTGCTGATCATAACACCTCTATTAAGATGCTTAAAGAAGTTATTTTTCCGAGGTTTGGACTCCCTAGATACTTAATGACTGATGGTGGTTCACATTTTATTCATGGTGCTTTTCGTAAAATGCTTGCTAAGTATGATTTTAATCATAGAATTGCATCTCCATACCACCCACAGTCTAGTGGTCAAGTAGAACTGAGTAATGGAGAGCTTAAATTAATTTTGCAAAAGACTGTTAATAGATCTAGATCTAGAAAGAATTGGTCCCAGAAACTTGATGATGCATTATGGTCCTATAGAACTGCATATAAAAATCATATGGGTATGTCTCCGTATAAGATGGTTTATGGAAAAGCATGTAACTTACCTCTCGAACTAGAACATAAGGCATATTGGGCCATTAAAGAGCTCAGCAATGACTTCAAACTTGCCGGTGAGAAGACACTATTTGACATTAGCTCACTTGATGACTGGAGAACCCAGGCCTATGAGAATGCCAAACTGTTTAAAGAAAAAGTTAAAAGATGGCATGACAAAAGGATACAAAAACGTGAGTTTAATGTAGGTGATTATGTTCTGGTATACAACTCTCGTTTAAGTTTTTTGCAGGAAAACTCCTCTCTAAATGGGAAGGTCCTTATGTTATCGAGGAAGTCTATCGTTCCGGTGCCATAAAAATCAACAACTTCGAAGGCACAAATCCGAGGGTGGTAAACGGTCAAAGAATCAAACATTATATCTCAGGTAATCCCATAAATGTTGAAACCAATGTTATTGACACCGTAACCCCGGAGGAGTACATAAGGGACACTTTCTAGAATGTTTCAGACTCCGAAAAGGAATAGGTATGTGGTACGGTAAGTAAACCGACTCCAAAACAGTTCTAATAGCAATTTTTCTCCATTTTGGAATATTTAAGAAAATAGGAAAATAAGAAGCAGTCCGGGAAGGACACGAGGCGTCCACGAGGGTGGAGGGTGCGCCCCCTGCCTCGTGGGCACCTTGTGTTCCCTCCGGACTCCGTTTTCTTGCACGATACTTCTTTTGGTCGGTAAAAATTCATTATATAATCCCCCGAAGGTTTTGACCACCGCACCACGCAAATATCCTCTGCTTTTGTTTCGAGCTGTTTTTCTGATAGATCAAGATCACCATGACGTCTCCAAGCGCCCCCAAGGACAAGTTTTTCGAGAGGGTCATCAACCCCTACCCCGCGGAGGTGCTGCAACACCCTCAAACCATTGAGTTGCGTGAGGGGGTGCTGCACATCCGCAATGTTGAGGCACCAAGGAGGACCGGAAGTGTGGAGACAAGACTCGAAGCAATGGAGCAACGAGTTTTCAAGTGCCAGGGGATGGTGGAACGTGGACTTGACGCCAACCACATGATGATCGCGGAGTTCACCAACAACCACAAGCTAGATGCCAAGAACATTGGGGAGACCATCTTCAAGCTTCACGAGAAAATTGAGCACCTCCAAGCCCAGATTTATGACCTACAAAACCAAAACTGTGAGTATGAATATAGATTCAAGAGGATGAGTTTGGCTGCAGATTTCAGGATCCCGGAGACTCGATCATCCTTCTATGATGGTGAGCCCATGCCTTGGAAGATGGACGACAAGCCTACATCATCAACAACTCCATCATCACTACCACCAAAGGAGAACTGAGTATCGGGTATGGGCACTCCCCTTGGCAACTGCCAAGCTTGGGAGAGTGCCCCGGTATCGTATCACCATCACACTTTTATCTTTACCATTTTTCTTAGTTCGATCCTTTTGGTAATATCTTGATCTAGTAGAATAAAGTTTTAGTATGATCTAGTTTTGAGTTTTGCTTTATGATCCTTCAATGTAAACGAGACCGTGAGCTATATAATAAAGGTTAGTTTTGAGTCAAGGGCTTCGCTATCTTGCTATGATCTTAAGGGAATAAAAGAAAGAACAAAAAGAAATAAAGAGATCATATTGATCTTATGGAGAGTAATGACTTCACATATAAAGAGTACGATGAATAAAAGTTGTTGAGAGTTGACAAACATAGTTTTGGTCATCGTTGAAATTAATAGGAAGTAACAAAGAAAGAGAGGTTTTCACATATAAATATACTATCTTGGACATCTTTTATGATTGTGAGCACTCATTAAAATATGACATGCTAAAAATTTGATGTTGGACAAGGAAGACAACGTAATGGGTTATGTTTTCTTACATCTGAAATAAATTATATTATCATGGATCATCCAACATGTTGAGCTTGCCTTTCCCCCTCATGCTAGCCAAATTCTTTGCACCAAGTAGAGATACTACTTGTGCTTCCAAATATTCTGAAACCCAGTTTTGCCATGAGAGTCCATCATATCTGCCTATGGATTGAGTAAGATCCTTCAAGTAAGTTGTCATTGTTGCAAGCAATAAAAATTGCTCTCTAAATATGTATGATCTATTAGTGTGGAGAAAATAAGCTTTATGTGATCTTGTGATTTGGAAGAAATAAAAGCGACGGACTACATATTAAAGGTCCATATCACAAGTGGCAATATAAAGTGACGTTCTTTTGCATTAATATTTCGTGCATCCAACCATAAAAACACATGACAACCTCTGCTTCCCTCTGCGAAGGGCCTATCTTTTATTTTTGTCTTATACTTTATACAAGAGTCATGGTGATCTTCACCTTTCCTTTTTACATTTTATCCTTTGGCAAGCACTGTGTGTTGGAAAGATCCTCTTATATATAGCCAATTGGATGTAAGTTATCATAAACTATTATTGTTGACATTACCCTGGAGGCAAAAGGTTGGGAGGCAACACTATAAGCCCCTATCTTTCTCTCTGTCCGATTAAAACTCCATACCCATAAGTATTGCTTGAGTTTTAGCAATTGTGAAAGACTAAATGATAGTTGAGTATGTGGACTTGCTGAAAAGCTCCTATATTGACTTTCCGATGTTATGATAAATGGCAATTGCTTTAATGACTGAGATTATAGTTTGTTAGTTTTCAATGAAGTTTCTGATTCATACTTTACATTGTGAATAGATTGTTACTTTATCATAAGAAATCATATGACAATATATATGTTGCTGTTTTAAGAATGATCATGATGCCCTCATGTCCGTATTTTATTTTATCGACACCTCTATCTCTAAACATGTGGACATATTTTTCGATATCGGCTTCCGCTTGAGGACAAGCGAGGTCTAAGCTTGGGGGAGTTGATACGTCCATAATGCATCATGCTTTTATATCGATATTTATTACATTATGGGCTGTTATTACACATTTTGTCACAATACTTATGCCTTTTCTCTCTTAATTTACAAGGTTTACATGAAGAGGGAGAATGCCGGCAGCTGGAATTCTGGGCTGGAAAAGGAGCAAATATTAGAGACCTATTCTACACAACTCCAAAAGTCCTGAAACTCCACGAAAGTCAGTTTTGGAATATATTAAAAATATTGGGCGAAGAAAGCACCAAAGGGGAGCAAGCCACCGTCCACAAGGCTGGGGGCGCGCCCTACCCCTCTGGGCACACCCCACTGCCTTGTGGGCCACCTGGCAGGCCCCCGATGCCCATCTTTTGGTATAAGGTGTCTTCTGCCCTGGAAAAATAAGGAGGAAGCTTTCGGGACGAAGCGCCACTGTCTCGAGGCAGAACCTTGGTGGAACCAATCTAGGGCTCTAGCGGAGCTGTTCTGCCGGGGAAACATCCCTCGGGGAGGGGCAAATCGTCAGCATCATAATCACCATCGATCCTCTCATCGGGAGGGGGTCAATCTCCATCAACATCTTCACCAGCACCATCTCCTCTCAAACCCTAGTTCATCTCTTGTATCTGATCTTTGTCTCAAAACCTCAGATTGGAACCTGTGGGTTGCTAGTAGTGTTGATTACTCCTTGTAGTTGATGCTAGTTGGTTTATTCGGTGGAAGATTATATGTTCAGATCCTTTATGCATATTAATACCCCTATGATTATGAACATGAATATGATTTGTGAGTAGTTACGTTTGTTCCTGAGGACATGGGAGAATTCTTCCTATAAGTAATCATGTGAATTTGGTATTCGTTCGATATTTTGATGAGATGTATGTTGTCTCTCCTCTAGTGGTGTCATGTGAACGTCGACTACATGGAACTTCACCATTTTTTGGGCCTAGGGGAAGGCATTGGGAAGTAATAAGTAGATGATGGGTTGCTAGTGACAGAAGCTTAAACCCTAGTTTATGCATTGCTTCTTAAGGGGCTGATTTGGATCCACATGTTTCATGATATGGTTAGGTTTACCTTAATACTTATTTTGTAGTCGTAGATGCTTGCAAGAGGGGTTAATCATAAGTGGGATTCTTGTCCAAGTAAGGGCAGTACCCAAGCACCGGTCCACCCACATATCAAATTATCAAAGTAACGAACGCAAATCATATGAGCATGATGAAAACTAGCTTGACGATAATTCCCATGTGTCCTCGGGAGCGTTTTACTTTATATAAGAGTTTGTCCAGGCTTGTCCTTTGCTACAAAAAGGATTGGGCCACCTTGCTTCACCTTGTTTACTTTTGTTACTTGTTACTTGTTACCTGTTACAAATTACCTTATCACAAAACTATCTGTTACCGATAATTTCAGTGCTTGCAGAGAATACCTTACTAAAAACTGCTTATCATTTCCTTCTGCTCCTCGTTGGGTTCGACACTCTTACTATCGAAAGGACTACGATAGATCCCCTACTTGTGGGTCATCATAACAATAGTAAAATTAAACATATGACTCTTATCATAGAACTTTTATCATATACATCTCATGAATAAGTAACAGTTCATCACACAATTGAAGTATAACGCAAAAACTCTATTAAAAACCAACAAACTACGTTCTCAGTCAACTTTGCAACTACAATCCATCATCACTTCAGGAAGGGTCACGTATCGGAGCCTTTGGGCAAGTCCACATACTCAACCATCATATTGTCTTCTATGATTGCTAACACTCACCGCGTACACATGAGCAAAACGTTTCAACCAGACACATAGAAAGAGAGGGGCTTATAGTTTCGCCTCCCAACATATTCACCTCAAGGGTGATGTCAACAATAATAACTCATGTTATCTATATTCAACTAGACATATGTGCCTAGATCTTTCCCCACCACATGATGCTTGCCAAAGGAGGAAAATAAAAAGGAATAGAAGGAAAACTTTGACTCTTTGCATAAAAGTAAATACATAAAAGTAAAAGATAGGCCCTTTGCAGATGGAAGCAGAGGTTGCCATGCGCTTATTTGTTTGTATGATCAACCCCTTAGTGCAAAAGAACGTCACGTTACATTGCCCCTTGTGATAGCGACCTTTATTATGCAGTCTGTTGCTTTTATTCTTCACCATCACAAGTTTGTGCAACGCTCAATTTTCTCTTACACTAAATGATCTCACACTTTTAGAAGCAATTTTTATTGCCTTTTTGCACCGATGACAACTTGCTTGAGGGATCTTGCTCAATCCCTAGGTAGGTATGGTGGACACTTGAAAATAAGATTTGGGTTCAAGGGTTTTTGGATGCACAAGTAGTATCTCTACTTAGTGCGGAATTTTTTTGGCTAGCAAAGATAGGGGGAAAGCACCACATGTTGAAGGATCTATGACAATATGACTTCTATGTGAATATAAACAAACATAAATCATTAAGTTGTCTTCCTTGTCCAACGTCAACAATTTTGGCATATAATATTTTGATGAGGGCTCACAATCACAAAAGATTTCTAGGATAGTATATTTATATGTGAATCTTCTCTTCCCTTATTAATTCTTTCATGAGTTGCATCATTGACTAATGTTATGTTTTTCAATCTCTAATTAAAATTTCTACTTATACTTTTCCTTATGTGGTGCCATCACCTACCATAGGATTAGTATATAATCTTTTCTTTATTTATTTTATTTCTCTTTTTCTTTCTTTATTTATTTTCTTTTATTTGCAATATGAAAGTAAAGAAAGCAAAAACTCAAACTAAACTTTTGTTATATAACTTGAACACAATTACAAGGATAGATCACTAAGCAAACTCTCAAAGAAGAAAGGATTGAACTAAGTTTTATTCATCTAAAGCAAAAAATCAAACTAAAGCAAGTAAAAGTAATAAGATAGTGGGATGATACGATACCGGGGCACCTCCCCCAAGCTTGGTGGAAGCCAAGGGGAGTGCCCATACCCGATACTCAATTCTCCTTTGGTGGTGAAGAAGAAGGTGGTGGTGAAGAAGAGATCTTGTCCTCAGATTTCCAAGGCAGTGGTCCAACATCATAAGAGGAGGAGTGAGTCTCACGGGTCCTGCAACTAGCAGCCAAACTCATACCTTTAAACCTCGCCTCATATTCAAAGAGTTGGTTTTGAAGATCATAGATCTCGCTTTGGAGAAAGTTGATTTGCTCATTGAGGGTGAAGATGATGTCCTTCATGGGCTTGCCATCCACCTTGAGATCACGGGAAAGGTCCGTGATCATGAGTTGATTGGCGTTGAGCCCATGCTCCACCATCCCCTTGCACCGGAAGACTTCCTGCTCCATGGCTTCAAGCCTGGCCTCCATGGTTCCCGTGCCCTTGGGACCTCGCGGATGTACAGCACCCCCTCATGCATCTGGATGGTTTGAGGGTGCTGCACCACCTCCCGCAGATATGGGTTGATGACGTTCTTGAATAACTTGTCCTTAGAGGGGCTTGAAGAGACCATGGTAGATGGGATCTGACAGAAAACAGCGAGAAAAGAGAAAAGAGCATTTCTCCGCAATACGGTGATCAACAGGTTCGGGAAGTATATATAGAGTTTTTATCTTGGAGGACAAGCATACGGAAGAAAAAGGGAGTCCGGAAGGTGTCCCAGGTGGGCACAACCCACCTGGGCGCGCCAGGAAAGCCATGGGGACGCTTCCTGGAAGTTTCTTTATTTCCAAATTTTTTAAATATTTCAAAACTGATAAAAAAATATTTTTCCAGATTTTTCCGAGTCCGTTTACTTACCGTATCACGTACCTCCTTATTTTCATGATTTTGGAGTGTTCCGGAAGGACTCTTTTTTGTGTTCTTCCAGTGTCAAAGTTTGGATAACATTACTTTCCACATGAATAGGCATACCTGAGATATAATGCTTTATTCGTTGCACATCAACAACCTTCGGGTTAGTACCTTCGGAATTATTTATTTTGATGGCTCCAGACCGATAAACCTCCTCGATAACATAGGGGCCTTCCCGTTTTGAGAGGAGTTTTCCTGCAAAGAATCTGAAACGAGAGTTGTACAAAAGAACATATTCTCCGACTTTAAACTCACGCTTTTGAATTCTTTTGTCGTGCCATCTTTTTACTTTTTCTTTGAATAATTTTGCATTTTCATAAGCTTGGGTTCTCCACTCATCTAATTAGCTAATATCAAATAACCTCTTTTCACCAGCAAGTTTGAAATCATAGTTGAGTTCTTTGACTGCCCAAAATGCTTTATTTCTAACTCAAGAGGCAAATGACAAGCTTTTCCATAAACCATTTTATAAGGAGACATACCCATAGAATTTTTATATGTTGTTCTATAAGCCCAAAGTGCATCATCTAATTTCTTAGAACAATTCTTCCTAGACCTATTAACAGTCTTTTGCAAAATTAATTTTATTTCTCTATTGCTAAGTTCAACTTGACCACTAGAGTGAGGATGATAGGGTGATGCAACTCTATGGTTAACATCATACTTGGCAAGAATTTTACGGAAAGCACCATGAATAAAGTGTGAACCACTATCAGTCATTAAATATCTAGGGACTCCAAACCTTGGGAAAATAACTTCCTTAAGCATTTTAATAGAGGTGTTGTGATCAACACTACTGGTTGGAATAGCTTCTACCCATTTAGTAACATAATCAACAACAACCAAAATATGTGTATACCCATTAGAGGAAGGAAAAGGTCCCATGTGATCAAATCCCCAAACATCAAATGGTTCAACAGCAAGTGAATAATTC
The DNA here is from genome assembly GCF_002162155.2 of Triticum dicoccoides. Lineage (NCBI taxonomy): Eukaryota > Viridiplantae > Streptophyta > Magnoliopsida > Poales > Poaceae > Triticum > Triticum dicoccoides. The sequence continues at coordinate 528,838,936 of NC_041390.1, read as the reverse complement.
ATAGGCATTTCTTGACGCTTACCGATATTACCGATTCTTTGGCATTCATCACAAATAAGACAAACTTACGGGCATCCTTGAAGAGAGTAGGCCAATAAAATCCAGACTGCAATACCTTATGAGAAGTTCTATCGCCAACATGATGCCCTCCATAAGCTTCAGAGTGACATTTCCGTAGGATTGGTCCCTGTTCATGCTCAGGCACACAACGTCTAATAATACGACCTACTCCTTTATAAAGATGTGGGTCATCCCAAAAGTAATGTCTTAAATCATAGAAGATCTTTTTTCTTTTGTTGGTATTTAAAGCTAGGTGGTAAATATTTAGCAACAATGTAATTAGCATAGTCAGCATACTAAGGACTATTATGAGCAACATTTCTTGCAGCTAACTGCTCATGAGGAAAACTATCATCAATAGGTAGTGGGTCATCAAGCACATTTTCAAGCCTAGATAAATTATCAGCTACTAGGTTCTCAGCTCCTTTTCTATCAATGATATGTAAATAAAATTATTGTAACAAGAGAACCCATCGAATAAGTCTAGGTTTAGCATCTTTATTTTCCGTAAGATATTTAATAGCAGCGTGGTCTGTGTGAACAGTTACTTTGGAATCAACAATATAAGCTCTAAACTTGTCACAAGCAAACACCACTACTAAGAATTCTTTTTTAGTAGTAGCATAATTTCTTTGAGCACTGTCAAGAGTTTTACTAGCATAATGAATAAAATTCAGTTTCTTATCAACTCTTTGTCCTAGAACAGCACCAGTAGCATAATCACTAGCATCACACATAATTTCAAAAGGCAAGTTCCAATCAGGTGGTTGAACAATAGGTGCGGAAATTAAGGCTCTCTTGAGTGTTTCAAAGGCTTCTGAACAATCATCATAAAAAACAAAGGGAATATCCTTTTGCAAGAGACTAGTGAGAGGCCTAGAATTTTAGAAAAGTCTTTGATAAATCTCCTATAGAAACCAGCAGGACCTAAGAAACTACGAATACCTTTTATATCTTCAGGACATGACATTTTCTCAATTGCATCAACCTTAGCTTGGTCCACTTCAATACCTCTTTCAAAAAAATTATGACCCAAGACAATGCCTTCATTAACCATAAAGTGGCACTTCTCCCAATTCAAGACAAGATTTGTTTGTTCACATCTCTGCAAAACTCGATCAAGATTGCTTAAACAATCATCAAAAGACTTCCCATAAACAGAAAAGTCATCCATGAAAACCTCAACAATCTTTTCACAGAAGTCAGAGAATATAGCAGTCATACATCTTTGAAAGGTAGCATGTGCATTACATAAACCAAAAGGCATACGTCTATAAGCATAGGTTCCAAAAGGACAAGTAAAAGTGGTCTTTTCTTGATCAGGTTGAGAAACAAGTATTTGTGAAAAGCCAGAATATCCATCAAGGAAGCAAAAGTGTGTGTGCTTAGATAATCTTTCAAGCATTTGATCAATAAAAGGCAAAGGGTAATGATCTTTTCTAGTTGCTTTTTTTAGTTTTCTAAAATCTATTACCATTCCATAGCCTGTAACAATTCTTTGTGGAATAAGTTCATTCTTATCATTAGGAACAACAGTTATACCTGCTTTCTTAGGAACACAATGAACAGGACTTACCCATCTACTATCAGCTATAGGATAGATTATACCTGCTTCCAGAAGTTTTAATATTTTCGTTCTTACCACTTCTTTCATCTTCGGATAACCGACATTGGTGATCAACAACGGGTTTAGCATCAGGTTCCATATTAATTTTGTGCTGACATAGAGTGGGACTAATGCCCTTTAAATAATCAAGAGTATATCCAATAGCAGTTCGGTGCTTCCTCGGAACTTTCAATAATCTTTCTTTCTTCATGTTCTGAAAGGTTAGCACTAATAATAATAGGATATATCTTCTTTTCATCAAGATAAGCATATTTCAAAGTGTCTGGCAATTGTTTTAATTCAAACATAGGATCCTCTTTAGGTGGAGGAGGACCTCCTAGAGTTTCAGTAGGCAAATTGTGTTTAAGCAGAGGACGTTGTTTAAAGAAAATTTTGTCTATTTCATTTCTTTCATGCATATGTAAATCATTTTCATGGTCTAGCAAATATTGTTCTAAAGGATCGGTAGGTGGAACAACAATAGAGGCAAGACCAATTAATTCATCCTTACTAGGAAATTCTTTTTCATGAAGCTTTCTACTAAACTTGAAAAAATTAAACTCATGAGACTCATCACCAAAACTAACACCGATAGTTTGTTTCTCACAATCTATCTTAGCATTAACGGTGTTCAAGAAAGGTGTACCAAAGATAATGGGACAAAAGTCATCTTGTGGGGAACCAAGAACAAGAAAATCAGTAGGGTATTTTATTTTCCCACACAAGACTTCAACATCTCTAACAATCTCAATTGGTGATATAGTGTCTCTATTAGCAAGTTTAATAGTAACATCTATGTCTTCTATTCCTGCGGGTGCTATGTCATTCATAATTTCTTGATATAATGTGTAAGGAATAGCACTCACACTAGCACCTATGTCACATAAACCATGATAATAGTGATCTCCTATTTTAAATGAGATGACAGGCATGCCAACAACAGGTATATGTTTGTCCTTTTTATCAGGTTTGGCAATTCTAGCAGCTTCTTCACAGAAGTAAATAACATGCCCATCCATATCTTCTTCCAAGAGATCTTTAACCATAGAAATACTAGGTTCTACTTTAATTTGTTCATCAGGTTTGGGTGTTCTAATATAGCTTTTGTTAACCACAGTTGAAACTTTAGCATGTTCCTTTATCCTAACAGGGAAAGGTGGTTTCTCAATATAAGCAGAAGGAACAACTGGATCAACATTATAAAGTATAGTTTCTTCTTTAACTGGTACTGGTTCTTTGGTTTCTTCTTTAATAGGTGGGTGATATTTAAACCACTTCTCTTTAGGGAGTTCAACATGAGTAGCAAATGATTCACAAAAGGAGGCTACTATCTCAGAGTCAAGTCCATATTTAGTGTTAAACTTTTGAAAAGCATCGGTATCCATAACAGATTTAAGACAATCATATTTAAGTTTAATACCTGACTCTTTACCTTCGTCGAGTTCCCAATCTTCAGAGTTGCATTTAATTCTTTCCAAAAGATCCCACCGGAATTCAATAGTCTTCTTTATAAAAGAACCAGCACAAGAAGTATCAAGCATGGTTTGATCATTACGAGAAAGTCGAGCATAAAAGTTCTGGATAATAATTTCTCTTGAGAGCTCATGAGTGGGGCATGAATATAACATTTACTTAAGCCCCTCCCCCAAGCTAGAGTGATACTTTCTCCTTCACGAGGCCAAAAATTATATATATAATTCTGATCACGATGAACTAGGTGCACAGGATAATTTTTTGGTGGAAATCCAATTTCAAACGATTCCAATTCCATGATCCAATATCATCGCATAGCCTATACCATGTTAATGCTTTTCCCTTCAAAGATAAAGGGAAAACCTTTTTCATCACTTCATTTCTGGGTAAACCTGCAAGCTTAAAAATTCCACAATTTTGTTCGACATATATCAAGTGCATATCAGGATGTTTGATTCCATCTCCTGCATAAGGATTAGCTAGCAGTTGTTCTATCATACCTGAAGGAATTTCATATTCAATATTTACAGTAGGTGCAGTAGGTTGAGGGGTAGCTAATTGTGGTTCTGGACGAGGTGAAGATACCCCGAACAAACCCCTCAAAGGATTGTTTTCCATAGTAACAAGTGACAATAAATTTCAGCACACTATATAAATGTTTCCTTACCAAATTCCACTTACCAAAGACGCTTCACTCCCCGAAAATGGCGCCAGAAAATAGCCTTGATGACCCACAAGTATAGGGGATCAATTGTAGTTTTTTTCTATAAGTAAGAGTGTCGAACCCAACGAGGAGCAGAAGGAAATGACAAGTGGTTTTCAGCAAGGTAATGTCTGCAAGTGCTGAAATTGTAAGTAACAGAGTAGTTTGGTAGCAAGATAATTTGTAACGAGCAAGTAACGATAGTAGTAACAAAAGTGCAGCAAGGTAGCCCAATCCTTTTAAGGCAAAGGACAGGCCAAAACGATCTCTTGTGATAAGCAAAGAGTTCTTGAGGGTACACGGGAATTTCATCTAGTCACTTTCATCATGTTGGTTCGATTTGTGTTCACTACTTTGATAATTTGATATGTGGGTGGACCGGTGCTTAGATGTTGTTCTTACTTGAACAAACCTCCTACTTATGATTAACCCTCCCAAAAGCATCCACAACTACGAGAAAAGTATTAAGAATAAATTCTAACCATAGCATTAAACTTTTGGATCCAATCGGTCCCTTACAGAATAGCGCATAAACTGGGGTTTAAGCTTCTGTCACTCTCGCAACCCATCATCTAATTGCTACTCCACAATGCATTCCCTTAGGCCCAATTATGGTGAAGTGTCATGTAGTCGACGTTCACATGACACCACTAAGGCAATCACAACATACATACTATCAAAATATCAAACACATATCAAGTTCGCATGATTACTTGCAACATGATTTCTCCCGTGATCTCAAGAACAAAAGCAACTACTCACAAATGATAAACATGCTCAAGATCATAGGGGTATTAAATAGCATATTGGATCTAAACATATAATCTTCCACCAAATAAACCATATAGTAATCAACTACAAGATGTAATCAACACTACTAGTCACCCACAAGCACCAATTTATAGTTCCGGTAATAGGATTGGACACAAGAGATGAATTAGGGTTTGAGATGAGATGGTGCTGTTGAAGATGTTGATGGAGATTGCCCTCCCCAAGATGGGAGAGTTGTTGGTGATGATGATGACGATGATTTCCCCCTCCGGGAGGGAAGTTCTCCCGACGGAATCGCTCCGCCGAAGGGCAAAAGTGCTCCTACCCAAGTTCCGCCTCGAGGCGGCGGCGATCCATCCCGAAAGTCCTCTCGTTATTTTTTTCTAGGTCAAAATGACTTATATACTAGAAGATGGGCATTGGAGGTGGACCAAGGAGAGCACAACCCACCAGGGCACGCCTGGGCTCCCTGGCGCACCCAGGTGGGTTGTGCCCACCTGGTGGGCCCCATCTGGTACTTATTGGCTCCAATATTCCTCATATGTTCCATAAAAAATCCTCGTGAAGTTTCAGCTCATTTGGAGTTGTGCAGAATAGGTAGCCTGGCGTAGCTTTTTCAGGTCCAGATTTCCAACTGCCGGAATTCTCCCTCTTGGTGTATACCTTGCATATTATGAGAGAAAAGGCATTAGAATTACTCCAAAAAGCTTTACTATGGATAAAAACATCATAAATAACAGTAAGAAAGCATGATGCAAAATGGACGTATCACTCCCCTGCAGGCTGCACAGACCAGTGAATCTACACCTTCACCTCCTCCACAAAATCAAGCCAGGGCAATTGAAGAAGTTGCGCATGAACAAACTACCAGGGCAATTGCATCGCTCGTGCCTGAAGAAAATGCCCCACCAAGTTCCTCAACAACAAAGCCTCCAATGACTTCATCTTTAAAGATCATCACTCTTCCTTCTGCATAAGAAGGGAAGAATACCAAGGCTGTTGAGAAGGAAACCAAGAAGAGAAAGGCTTCAGCTCCTCCTACTTCCATTGAATCAATGAAGAAACTGAAGATGGCTCCTTTATCTTTAGTCTTTCCAATAGATGCAACTCCAATTTCATCATCACCCCTGCTCATACCGCTGACGATCGTCAGATTATTCCCTTTGGGGGTGGAATATGTCATTCCTCCAGCTGTTGATGATGAAGAAAATGATACCCATTCTGCTGCTACCACGGAGCAAATGGATGAAGAAATTGGAGTGGAAGTAGATACTTCACTTCATCACATGTTGTCATGGAAGCCTTCTCAAGCTCCATTGACTAAAGAAACTACTACTAAATCTGGAAGCATTGAAGCTACTGAAGAGGGTGTGGACATTGACAGTGCTACCACTCCTGTACTCCATGATGAATTTTAGGAAGCAGCACATCCCAATTTACCCATCACTACACCTCTGACTCAAGTGCCTCAGTCGCCCATGCACAGTGAAGAAATTCACACTAGTTGTGAAGAAAGACAACCTTCTCTTCAAACTATTGATGAAGAAATTCTAGCTACAATAGCTGATGAGACTGCACAACAAGATTTGATTGTGGATGTCATCAATACATCCCCTCAGCATGAAGAATCAGTTCCTTCAGTAGATACTGACACTATTCCAACTGCTACTGTTGAAGAAATTGCTAAATCACATGCTGTCACAGATCCATAAGATTCAACTGGCTCACTAAGCCCAGTATGTGATGCAAGCCTGAAGAAAATCTATCTTCAACCAGTTATTATCATGCCCAAGATTGGCAGAAGCTTCAGGCAACCACAGTTCAATAATGCCATTCTTCAAAGAGAAGAATTTCTCCATTGGCGAGTCACCATATGACTCTGCCAAGATCGGACATCTACGATTATGTACCAAGACTCAAGTGAACTACTATGCTTCATTGCTATTTGAGAAGAATAAGATCTCCCCGCATCGTCACATTCCTCATGTGGACATGGAATCCATTCCATGTTTCCAGCCAGTTTTGGTCATTCTTCATGATGCTCGGCTGCTTAGCTTCTGTTCGGATGTTTGTGATTGGAATGAAGAACTCATTCTTCAGTTCTATACCACAATGCACTTCTCACGAAATGCTGATGAAATTTCGACATGGGCTCTGGACTGGATGAGTGAAGACACTCACTACAAGGCACCAGTTGAAGAACTACTTCGTGCTCTTCTAGTAGATCCACCCCTTGAAGAAGCAAAGAAGATCTTTGAAGAACCTGAAGTGCCCAATCATTTGATGCAAGTGTTGATGAAGCCATTGGCTGAAGGAGAAGCTTAGAGAACCACCTTCCTAGTTAAGGATTTGCTATATGTGCCATAGACTGTCTACAGAGTTCTGGCCAAGACCCTCAGTCCCATGAAAGGAATAACTCTGCAACTGAAGAAGTTGTGGGAGTCATGAAGAATTTGCTCTTTCATATCAAACATGACACTCCCATCAACATACACGATTTCTTCATGAGGACTTTGGTTACAGTGGCTCAGTCATCCTTTGTTTGAAGCCTTATGCTCCACGGATCATGAGATTCATCAAATCACGATCTTCAAATCATGAGAATCATCTTAGTTTTCTGCCAGAGGTAGAAGTTCTTCAAAGCACAATCACCTCAGTTCCTGGCAAAGGCAAGGCAGTCATATGAAGGAATTCATCCCCTGGATGGACAATTTCGTCAGCCTGCCTCCCACTCAACTGGTGATGAGACTACTAGCCAGGACACTATCACATAGGTGTCAAGGACATCTCCTCAACCAGAAGCACCACGTGTCATGACTGATCGTGAACTCCTCATCAGCCTGCACTAGAAAATTGGCAAAAATCGTGATTGGTTTTAGCATCAACTTGCAAACAATCCATGCCAACATGACAGTTGCTACCTCTTAAGCACTTGCGTTGGTTTTCCCTTGAAGAGGAAAGGGTGGTGCAGCAAAGTAGCGTAAGTATTTCCCTCAATTTTTGAGAACCAAGGTATCAATCCAGTAGGAGGCTACGCGCCAGTCCCTCGCACCTGCACAAAACAAATGAATCCTCGCAACCAACGTGATAAGGGGTTGTCAATCCCTACACGGTCACTTACGACAGTGAGATCTGATAGATATGATAAGATAATATTTTTGGTGTTTTTATGATAAAGATGCAAAGTAAAATAAAAGGCAATGAAAATAACTAAGTATTGGAAGATTAATATGATGAAGATAGACCCCGGGGCCATAGGTTTCACTAGTGGCTTCTCTCAAGAGCATAAGTATATTACGGTGGGTGAACAAATTACTGTTGAGCAACTGTCAGAATTGAGCATAGTTATGAGAATATCTAGGTATGATCATGTATATAGGCATCACGTCCGAAACAAGTAGACCGACTCCTGCCTGCATCTACTACTATTAATCCACACATCGACCGTTATCCAGCATGCATCTAGAGTATTAAGTTCATAAGAACAGAGTAACGCCTTAAGCAAGATGACATGATGTAGAGGGATAAATTCATGCAATATGATAAAAAAAACCATCTTGTTATCCTCGATGGAAACAATACAATACGTGTCTTGCTACCCCTACTGTCACTGGGAAAGGACACCGCAAGATTGAACCCAAAGCTAAGCACTTCTCCCATTGCAAGAAAGATCAATCTAGTAGGCCAAACCAAACTAATAATTCGAAGAGACTTGCAAAGATAACCAATCATACATAAAAGAATTCAGAGAAAATTCAAATATTGTTCATAGATAAACTTGATCATAAACCCACAATTCATCGGTCTCAACAAACACACCGCAAAAGAAGATTACATCGAATAGATCTTCACAAGAGAGGGGGAGAACTTTGTATTGAGATCCAAAAAGAGAGAAGAAGCCATCTAGCTAATAATTATGGACCTGAAAGTCTGAGGTAAACTACTCACACATCATCGGAAGGGCTATAGTGTTGATGTAGAAGCCCTCCGTGATCGATGCCCCCTTCGGTGGAGCTCCGGAACAGGCCCCAAGATGGGATCTCGTGGATACAGAAAGTTACAGTGGTGGAATTAGGGTTTTGGCTCTGTATCTGATCGTTTGGGGGTACGTAGGTATATATAGGAGGAAGGAGTATGTCGGTGGAGCAACAGTGGGCCCACGAGGGTGGAGGGTGCGCCTGGGGGGGTTGGCGCGCCCCCTACCTCGTGGCCTCCCTGTTGGTTTCTTGACGTAGGGTCCAAGTCTCGTGGATCTTGTTCATTCCAATAATCACGTTCCCAAAGGTTTTATTCCGTTTGGACTTCGTTTGATATTCCTTTTCTTCGAAACCCTAAAATAGGCAAAAAAACAGCAATTCTGGGTTGGGCCTCCGGTTAATAGGTTAGTCCCAAAAATAATATAAAAGTGAATAATAAAGCCCAATAATGTCCAAAACAGAAGATAATATAGCATGGAGCAATCAGAAATTATAGATGCGTTGGAGACATATCAAGCATCCCCAAGCTTAATTCCTGCTCATCCTCGAGTAGGTAAATGATAAAAACAGAATTTTTGATGTGGAATTCTACTTGGCATATTTTCAATGTAATTCTTCTTAATTGTGGTATGAATATTCAGATCCAAAAGATTCAAGACAAAAGTTTAATATTGACATAGAAATAATAATAATTCAAGCATACTAACTAAGCAATTATGTCTCTTCAAAATAACATGGCCAAAGAAAGTTATCCCTACAAAATCATATAGTCTGGCTATGCTCTATCTACACCACACAAAGTATATAAATCATGCACAACCCCGATGACAAGCCAATCAATTGTTTCATACTTTTGACATTCTCAAACTTTTTCAATCTTCACGCAATACATGAGCATGAGCCATGGACATAGCACTTTAGGTGGAATAGAATGGTGGTTGTGGAGAAGACAAAAAGGGAGAAGATAGTCTCACATCAACTAGGCATATCAACGGGCTATGGAGATGCCCATCAATAGATATCAATGTTAGTGAGTAGGGATTGCCATGCAACGGATGCACTAGAGCTATAAGTATATGAAAGCTCAAAAAGAAACTAAGTGGGTGTGCATCCAACTTGCTTGCTCACGAAGACCTAGGGCATTTTGAGGAAGCCCATCATTGGAATATACAAGCCAAGTTCTATAATGAAAAAATCCCACTAGTATATGAAAGTGATAACAAAGGAGACTCTCTATCATGAAGATCATGGTGCTACTTTGAAGCACAAGTGTGGTAAAAGGATAGTAGCATTGTCCCTTCTCTCTTTTTCTCTCTTTTTTTATTTGGGCCTTCTCTTTTTTATGACCTCTTTTCTTGGGCTTCTTTGGCCTCTCTTTTTTTCGTCCGGAGTCTCATCCTGACTTGTGGGGGAATCATAGTCTCCATCATCCTTTCCTCACTTGGGACAATGCTCTAATAATGATGATCATCACACTTTTATTTACTTTCAACTCAAGAATTACAACTCGATACTTAGAACAAAATATGACTCTATGTGAATGCCTCCGGCGGTGTACCGGGATATGCATGAATCAAGAGTGACATGTATGAAAGAATTATGAACAGTGGCTTTGCCACAAATACAATGTCAACTACATGATCATGCAAAGCAATATGAAAATGATGGAGCGTGTCATAGTAAACGGAACGGTGGGAAGTTGCATGGCAATATATCTCGGAATGGCTATGGACATGCCATGATATGTAGGTATGGTGGCTGTTTTGAGGAAGGTATATGGTGGGTGTATGATACCGGCGAAAGGTGCGCAGTATTAGAGAGGCTAGCAATGGTGGAAGGGTGAGAGTGCGTATCATCCATGGACTCAACATTAGTCATAAAGAACTCATATACTTATTGCAAAAATATACAAGTTATCAAAGCAAAGTATTACGTGCATGCTCCTAGGGGATAGATTGGTAGGAAAAGACCATCGCTCGTCCCCGACCGCCACTCATAAGGAAGACAATCAATAAATAAATCATGCTCCGACTTCATCACATAACGGTTCACCATGCGTGCATGCTACGGGAATCACAAACTTTAACACAAGTATTTCTCAAATTCACAACTACTCAACTAGCATGACTTTAATATCACCATCTCCATATCTCAAAACAATTATCAAGTATCAAACTTCTCATAGTATTCAACACACTCATAAGAAAGTTTTTACTAATCTTGTATACCTAGCATATTAGGATTATTTAAGCAAATTACCATGCTACTTAAGACTCTCAAAATAATCTAAGTGAAGCATGAGAGATCAATAGTTTCTATAAGACAAATCCACCACCGTGCTCTAAAAGATATAAGTGCAGTACTAGAGCAAAACTATATAACTCAAAAGATATAAGTGAAGCACATAGAGTATTCTAATAATTTCCGAATCATATATATGTGTCTCTCTAAAAAAGTGTGTACAACAAAGATGATTGTGTTAAACTAAAAAGCAAAGACTCAAATCATACAAGACGCTCCAAGCAAAACACATATCATGTGGTGAATAAAAATATAGCTCCAAGTAAAGTTACCGATAGAAGTAGACGAAAGAGGGGATGCCTTCCGGGGCATCCCCAAGATTTGGCTTTTCTTCTTGTTCCATAATCCATCAAATCCTTACCCAAAACATGAGAACTTCACAACACAAAACTTAAAGTAGAAAATCTCGTGAGCTCCGTTAGCGGAAGAAAACAAAAGACCACTCCAAGGTACTGTAATGAACTCATTCTTTATTTATTTTGGTGTTAAACCTACTGTATTCCAACTTCTCTATGGTTTATAAACTATTTTACTAGCCATAGATTCATCAAAATAAGCAAACAACACACGAAAAACAGAATCTGTCAAAAACAGAACAGTATGTAGTAATCTGTAGCTAGCGAAAGATCTGGAACCCCAAAAATTCTAAAATAAATTGCTGGACGTGAGGAATTTATCTATTAATCATATTCAAAAAGAATTAACTATATAGCACTTTCCAAATAAAAATGGCAGCAGTTATCGTGAGCGCTAAAGTTTCTGTTTTTTACAGCAAGATTAACAAGACTTTCCCCAAGTCTTTCCAACGGTTCTACTTGGCACAAACACTAATTAAACACAAAAAACACAACCAAAACAGAGGCTAGATAAATTATTTATTACTAAAAAGGAGCAAAAATCAAGGAATAAAAATAAAATTGGGTTGCCTCCCAACAAGCGCTATCGTTTAACGCCCCTAGCTAGGCATAAAAAGCAAGGATAGATCTAGGTATTGCCATCTTTGGTTTTAGGGAAGAAAAGAGCAAAGTCGCTATCTATGGAATTAATCTTTCTATTTTTATAAAGCACATGGCTATTAATGGTAGAATAAAGATTAAGTATGTTACAGAAATTTGTATCTAAGCTAGCCTTCATCTCTTTGATAGATTCGTTTTGGTAAGAGAGCAAAAGAGATGTAGATTCAACTTTCTCGTTCATGGGGTGCCCAAATATGGTTTTCATCTTTTCATAAGTGTCTACGGCATCCCCTTCAAGAAAGCCTTCTTCAAATATAGAATCTAAGACATGCTTAAAAGAAGAAGGAAGGGCAATATAAAAGCTTTTTAAGTAAATTTCAATTTGGTATTGAGGCACATAGCTAGCCCTGATCCTTAATAGTCTATACCAAGCATCTTTCAAAGATTCATCAAGTAAATAACGAAAAATTCCGGAATCATCTTCATCAAAATTATTAAGATTCTCATTGATAACTCCGGTAGGTTTTTCCATAGCATCCTTATTTATAAGCTTAGCGAGAATAGTAGGGTTGTCCAAAGTACTAAAACTCAGGAGAGAACCTGCAACCCTTTTGATTCACACATGGAGGGAGAAAGGCGAGAGAGAAAAAGAAAGGGCGGATAAAACGGCAAGGGTGAAGTGTGGGAGAGGAAAACGAGAGGCAAATGGCAAATAATGTAATGCGGGAGATAAGGGTTTGTGATAGGTACTTGGTATGTTGACTTTTGCGTAGACCTCCCCGGCAACGGCGCCAGAAATCCTTCTTGCTACCTCTTGAGCACTTGCGTTGGTTTTCCCTTGAAGAGGAAAGGGTGGTGCAGCAAAGTAGCGTAAGTATTTCCCTCAGTTTTTGAGAACCAAGGTATCAATCCAGTAGGAGGCTACGCGCCAGTCCCTCGCACCTGCACAAAACAAATAAATCCTCCCAACCAACGCGATAAGGGGTTGTCAATCCCTACATGGTCACTTACGAGAGTGAGATCTGATAGATATGATAAGATAATATGTTTGGTATTTTTATGATAAAGATGCAAAGTAAAATAAAAGGCAATGAAAATAATTAGTATTGGAAGATTAATATGATGAAGATAGACCCAGGGGCCATAGGTTTCACTAGTGGCTTCTCTCAAGAGCATAAGTATTTTACGGTGGGTGAACAAATTACTGTTGAGCAATTGACAGAATTGAGCATAGTTATGAGAATATCTAGGTATGATCATGTATATAGGCATCACGTCCGAGACAAGTAGACCGACTCCTGCCTGCATCTACTACTATTACTCCACACATCAACCGCTATCCAGGATGCATCTAGAGTATTAAGTTCATAAGAACAGAGTAACGCCTTAAGCAAGATGACATGATGTAGAGGGATAAATTCATGCAATATGATAAAAAAAACATCTTGTTATCCTCGATGGCAACAATACAATATGTGCCTTGCTGCCCCTACTGTCACTGGGAAAGGACACCGCAAGATTGAACCCAAAGCTAAGCACTTCTCTCATTGCAAGAAAGATCAATCTAGTAGGCCAAACCAAACTAATAATTCGAAGAGACTTGCAAAGATAACCAATCATACATAAAAGAATTCAGAGAAGATTCAAATATTGTTCATAGATAAACTTGATCATAAACCCACAATTCATCGATCTCAACAAACACACCACAAAAGAAGATTACATCGAATAGATCTCCACAAGAGAGGGGGAGAACTTTGTATTGAGATCCAAAAAGAGAGAAGAATCCATCTAGCTAATAATTATGGACCTGAAGGTCTGAGGTAAACTACTCACACATCATCGGAAGGGCTATGGTGTTGATGTAGAAGCCCTCCGTGATCGATGCCCCCTCCGTCGGAGCTCCGGAACAGGCCCCAAGATGGGATCTCGTGGATACAGAAAGTTATGGCGGTGGAATTAGGGTTTTGGATCCATATCTGATCGTTTGGGGGTACGTAGGTATATATAGGGGGAAGGAGTACGTCGGTGGAGCAACAAGGGGCCCACGAGGGTGGAGGGCGCGCCTAGGGGGTAGGCGCGCCCCCCTACCTCATGGCCTCCCTGTTGGTTGCTTGACGTAGGGTCCAAGTCTCCTGGATCTTGTTCGTTCCAATAATCACGTTCCCGAAGGTTTTATTCCGTTTGGACTCCATTTGATATTCCTTTTCTTCAAAACCCTAAAATAGGAAAAAACAACAATTCTGGGCTGGGCATCCGGTTAACAGGTTAGTCCCAAAAATAATATAAAAGTGAATATAAAGCCCAATAATGTCCAAAACAGAAGATAATATAGCATGGAGCAATCAAAAATTATAGATACATTGGAGACGTATCAATAGTGATGCATAATGCCATTCGCTAGAACAACTACTACGCCCACGAGATATTTGACAGAACATGGGCCATGCTTTCACATCTTAAGACAGATGACGAACTTGCTGCAATGGACTTCCAGATGAATTTTGATTGGGCAAATCCTCCCAAGAAGAAGTTCAAGAAGGTTCAAGTTCCTCCTCTCGTACCAAGCTCAGTGTCTCCATCGCGCTCAACTGGCGAAAATGAAGATGTTGAAGACACTGCAGCAGGCCCTTCTGCTTCACACAACCTCGACAGCAACGTTGGCGCTCCTCCAACTTCTTCATGATGATTTTCTTCAGGGACGTTAGTTCTCAGTTTTGTCTCCTTTTGGTCATTTGATGAAAAGGGGGGAGAAGTCTGAGTTAGTCTTCAAGCGGGTCGACATATGGGCTGTTTTTTTGCTAAGTTACAACTCTTGGATTTTATTTGACTCGTTCCTTGATGAGTTTTAACTTAAATAAATGTTGGTCGTCTGAATCTTTTGCTACATTTCATATGCATGCCCTGATCCTTAATATATCTGCTCGTGCATGAACAATTTCGTCAGACGCCAATTTTCATCATGCATTCAAATTCTTCAATATCTTATGATCAGGCATGATTGGATTCCAATATATAGTGGGAGATCTCCACAATTCCAACCTGCATGTGCATTTACAATCCAAAGCAAAATTTTCACATGCACATCTTCAGGGGGAGTTCCTTAGTATCTTGTAACCAATTTCTTCATACTCTGTACTTACACTTCCGTTATCTACTCCCATTGAAAACTTAACCAATTTGTCATCAATCACCAAAAAGGGGGAGAATGTAAGTCCATCAAGTGTCCCCTTAGTGGTTTTGGAGTATTGAAGACAAATTGGTTGAGGGACTAATGTGTTTGTGAGTGTACACATGAGTTATAGTCCCTGAAGATTCGGTTTAACCCGTGAAAGACGACCCCTAAAAGTGTATTTCTTCAGGTGAAGAACTTGGTGATGAAATTGGTATGACCTTTGAAGAAATTGATGTGAAGACTTCAAAGCTTGAAGACTTTTGCTTTCATAGTTTCTCTCTTCTTAATTTGAGTCATAGGCAAGCTTTAAAATAGCGTCCGCAACCTCCGCTATTGCGGCCGCAATAGCGCTAGTGTCACCCAGCCGCTATTTGTTTAAGGTTGCGTTAGAAAATAGCGTGTTGTCATGATGCGGGTGCAATATCACTTGTTAGACCGCTATATCGTTCGCTATCCGCAATATCGCCCGCTATATAAGTCCTTGTTGTGCTTTTGTGTAATCTATTTTGGTAAATGCGTCTTTCTTGCATGGTTGCACGACCAAATGTTGTTCAATTATAGTTTATATTGTTATATAAATGATGATTTATAAAATTAAGTGTCATATTTTTTTGTCAATGGCCTAGAAATATACACAACAATCTCAAATTTTTGAGTGTTTTTTAAAAATTGGCTATGTGGACATAGCGCCCGCAATATCACCCACTATCCGCATTCTGCTACGTGGGCCCTAATCCGCAACCAGTCCTCTATCCACTATTTAAAAGCTTGGTCATAGGAAAACATGTACTGTTAAAGGGGGTCTAGGTGAATCATAGTTCACATTTTCAAAGTGATGCTCAAACTATGCATACACAAGCCGCTTCGAGTGAAGCCTTTGGAAATCTCCGAAACAACTGGCGAATTTGCGAGCGAAGTGATGAAGTTCATCTGGTCGTTGATGAATTTGGTCAGGCTGAGGAGTTAGGATTTCGCCAGTGTGATCTGCCTATCATGAGAAATTGAGTGCCCCAACAACATTGAGAGTTCGATTTTTTGACAGTTGTTGTGCCATGGGCCAACTTTTGAGTGGATTCTTATCCTGAAAACGGTCATGTCTGAGAAGGCCAGTTATGACAATTCATGTCTGGTTGCCCCTGGCTATAAATAGCCTCCCCCACAACCACTTGTTGGTTGGATGCTCGGAGAGAACTTGACACTTGTCATTTGAGAGCAACCCATCCTCTGATGACTTTGAGGGAATCCTAAGTGAGGAAAACCCAGACCCAAAGTGATTGAGCATCACTGAAGAGATTGATCTCTGTGATCCGACACCTGTTACCTTTGAAGATTGTCATTCTTCCAAATGGTTAAGTGTCATGTTCTGAGCACCCAAGAGTCATTGTGGTGTGCTGGTGAACAAGTCTGTGAAGGTCTTGGAAGTCTACCTTAAAGACTTACCACGAGTGATTGAGTGAGTGAAAGTGCAACTAATCCCTGTGTGGTTTTGGTAATTCTTAACAACATATAGCTCATTGAACTAATATTCTTTCAAGATGACCATTTCAGAAAGTTCAGTGATTTACATGGCATGGACTATAGATGTGGACCCCTCAAAATGCTAATGACACATATTGGCTCAAGCTCAAGACTACCTTTTCATTTTAGTGATCCAAGATCACATTGAGTCCATAGGAAAAGCCAATACTATTAAAAGGGGATGAGGTGTTGCTTAATGGCTTGCTTGCTCAAAATGCTTAGTGATATGCTCCAAAAGCCCTCAACCACTTTCTCATATCCACATATGTCCCAAACCAAAAGTAAAACTCGGCACCACCGATTTGATCTATCCGGCGCCACAGAGTTCATTTGACATAGCCATAGCCAGAAACCCTAATCAGTCCAGTCTCACCGATAAGGATCTCGGTCTCACCGAGATGGGATTGCAAACTCTCTGTTTCCCTTCGTAATGTTTCGGTCTAACTGATATGAGCGATCGGTCCCACCGAGTTCGCAATGCAAACTCTCTGTTTCCTTTTCGTAATGTTTCGGTCTCACCGTAATGAGTGATCGATCCCACCGAGTTTGCCTGACCAACTCTCAGTTTGCCTATTGCAGAAATCGGTCTCACCGAGTTCATGTGATCGGTCTCACCGAGATTACGTTATGACCTAACCCTAATGAAATTGATCCCACCGAGTTGACATGTTGGTCCCACCGAAAATCCTAAAGTTCACATTTTGAACTAAATCGGTGTGACTGAGTTTAACAATTCAGTCCCACCGAGTTTGGTAAATTGTGTGTAACGGTTAGATTTTGTGTGGGGGCTATATATACCCCTCCACCCATCCTCCATTCATGGAGAGAGCTATTAGAACGTGCCTACACTTCCACCATTCATTTCCTAAGAGAGAACCACCTACTCATGTGTTGAGACCAAGATATTCCAATCTAACCACAAGAATCTTGATCTCTAGCCTTCCCCAAGTTGCTTTCCACTCAAATCATCTTTCCACCAAATCCAAATCTGTGAGAGAGAGTTGAGTGTTGGGGAGACTATCATTTGAAGCACAAGATCAAGGAGTTCATCATCAACACACCATCTATTACCTTTTGGAGAGTGGTGTCTCCTAGATTGGTTAGGTGTCACTTGGGAGCCTCCGTCAAGATTGTGGAGTTGAACCAAGGAGTTCGTAAGAGCAAGGATATCACCTACTTCGTGAAGATCTACCCAAGTGAGGCAAGTCCTTCGTGGGCGATGGCCATGGTGGGATAGACAAGGTTGCTTCTTCGTGGACCCTTCGTGGGTGGAGCCCTCCGTGGACTCGCGCAACTGTTACCCTTCGTGGGTTGAAGTCTCCATCAACGTGGATGTACGATAGCACCACCTATCGGAACCACGCCAAAAATCTTCGTGTCTACATTGCATTTTATCCCTCCAAACTCCTCCCTTTTACCTTCATATGCAATGATTTACATTCCGCAGCTATACTCTTAGATTTGCATGTGTAGGTTGATTGCTTGGCTTGTGATAAGTTGCTAAAATCTGCCAAGACTTAAAATTGGGAAAAGGCTAGATTTTTATTTGGTCAAGTTGTCTAATCACCCCCCCTCTAGACATACTTTCGATCCTATAGGTGGTATCAGAGCTTTGGTCTCCATTTGCCTTGATTTCCATAGCTTTGGTGATCATAGCGTTAGTTTCACAAGCTAGGTGTGTATGGCATCTGGCGAGGGAAATTACCACCGTAGAGGTCCTTACTTTGATGGTACTAATTTTGCTAGTTGGAAGCATAAGATGAAAATGCATATTCTTGGACATAACCCCGTTGTTTGGGCTATTGTGTGTATTGGCTTGCAAGGTGAATTCTTTGATGGGAGAGAAGCGAACCATGAAGCTACAGCGGAAGAGTTGAAGATGCTGCAATACAATGCTCAAGCTTGCGATATCTGTCGGATGTGGGGTTCCGGCAAACCCTTAAGGTTCGAACACTGGGGTGCACGCGTAGTCTTTCCTTCCCACCGATCTACGCCCTAGCTCGCTAAGATCTCGCGGACGAACTCGACACACTCACTACACAGAAAGACACAAGATTTATACTCGTTCGGGCCACTGTTGTGGTGTAATACCCTACTCCAATGTGGTGGTGGTGGATTGCCTCTTGGGCTGATGATGAACAATACAAGGGGAAGAACAGCCTCCTGAGGTTGAGGTGTTCTTGTGCCTGGCCAACTTATGTGGCTGGGGATGAACTAAGATGTCCTCTTCTGCCTATGGTGGTGGATAGTCCTACTTATAGAGGCCCTGGTCCTCTTCCCAAATCTTGAGCGGGAAGGGAGCCAACAATGGCGGGCAAATTTGAAGGGGGACAGCTAGTACAAGCTATCCTGACAAAAGTGGTCTTCGCCTGCCAAAGGCTCTGGTGGTGACGCTGTCTTAGGCTCCACGATGACCTCCATCTTGTCGTCCTTCTAGTCTTGGTCTTGTTGCACCAAAATGGCAACATTTGCCTGATGCCTTGGTACTCCTCGCCTGCGCTGGTTTCCTTAGCACCAAAGAGGAAACAAGGATGCTGCGCGCGCTGGCTCCCACCTGGCGCCAGCCTGATGTCGATCCTTATGGCTCATGTCACGAGAGCCTCGCGAGGTTCGCCTCGCCTTGATATCTCCACTCCTCGTGAGCCTACCTGACTAGGCCGCTCCAGAGGAGGTCTTGTGTCATCCGCCTCGCGAGGCTTGGCCCCTCGCGAGGGTCTTGGATGCCTTATTGACGAAGATGGGCCATACGGCATGCTGGCTTAGCCACGCAGCGGGCCGCGGGCAGGCAAGTCTGGGGACCCCCATTCCCAGAACGCCGATAGTAGCCCCCGGGCCCAAGGTGCGCTCGGCCTTGGCTTCGCGGTGAAGCCAAGGGTCAAGCACGGAGCATCACGGGCCCCAAAATCATGCGGCCTCGGTTGACGCGTGGCGGTTAATTGGACGTGGGCGTCTCCGCTTCCCCACGCTGCCTCGGCAACTGCACGACTTGACGAGTCCCTGCGACATGCAAGGAAAACCATCATTACATGCGGTCGTGGGAGGTGCCCGTTGGCCTTCACTTGCTATAAATGGGGAGGGGCGGAGCCCCCGTTGCCCATCTCCTCCTTGATCGCTTGCTTCTTCCTCCTCGCTCCACTACTAGCTTCTTTTTCCTCGCTTCGTTGCTAACACCAATGGCGCCTATCAGAAGGTTCTCCGCCGAAGAAAAGGGGAAGCCCCCCCCCCTCCCCCGAGATGTCCCGGAGCAACTTCCGCCGAAGAAGAGGTCGATCCATCGCCGTGAAGAAGCGGCGATGCAGGTGGTGATGAGGCCTTGGTGTGAGCGGCCTCCCCCAGGGTATCCGCTACCCCTGTATGCCCAAGCCAAGGACTCAGGATGCCGTCGCCCTAGGAATCCACGCCGCGGACTCCTCACGCGAGCTGGTGCTATGGGCGCCGATGCCCCCAAGCTCTTGGATCCACTTCCCGTGGTTCTTCTCCGACGTGATGCCGCCGAGGAGGCCTCTCGAGCTCTGGTTGCAGCACGCCGACTGCGGCGCTCCGGCGACGGGAGCGGAGATCGAAGCGGTCCCCACCGGCAAAATCTTCATGACTCACGGTTGGGGCAAGATCGCGCGGGTCTGCCGCCCGGGGGGCGCCCTCGCGATCCATCTTGAATACGACAGCGTCTCCACGCTCTTCGTCAAGGTCTTCGATGCCGAGGGCCGCCGCCTGGAGTGCTGCTCCGGAGAGGAGCGCGAGGCTGATGCGCGCTCCGCTCGTGACCAATCCAGCAGCAGCAACCCTTGGGAGTCCAGCAGCTCTCCTGAGCTCTACGAGACTCCGGAGACGAGCGACGACAGCTACATGCCCCCGAGCTCTCGCCATGCTCGGAGCAGTGCCACCGCGTCCGACCGTCGCCGTCGCTGATCTGGATGGGGTTGGCGCCGGCCTCCCGTGGCCCACTGTTGATGATGGCGTCTGCCACGGGGGGTGTAGATAGGGTCCTCCTTAGTTTTAGCTTTTGTTTCCTATGAAGAATCATGAAGCGCCCCATGGGGGCATGTAAGGGTCTGTAATGTCTTTTGTGCTTATCTTCCCTGTTACGAAGATTTGATGAACACGCGTCCCGTTAAGGCTCGGTCCCCCCTTTCTTTCCTCGCGATAGCTTGTTGCTTTGCGCCGACAGGTCCCAGTCCCCAGGTAGGCTACAGTAGTCGCTGGTATGCCAGGTCGCATGCCGTGGTCAAGGCCAGGAGGTGTGCGGCCCGAGGTCCAGTAAGATCCCCTGAGGCGCGATGCTCAGGAGGTCCCCCTTAGCGCCCAAGCGGCCATGGTAAGGGAAGAAAGGGAGTTGACATGGCCGCAACGGGATTGCGGCAAGGCGTGAGTATCCATAAGGCCCAGACATTTAGTCGATCCGAGGGCGAGACATATCTTGTGAACTTCGTGGCAATTCCTGATGTTGCACTGAGGCTGCGCGCTAACTTGTGTGGCATAGCCAGGCCGACCCATACAAGTTTCCCTCCTCACATGCTCTCCTTAGTGCTCTGCGTCCTCAGGTCCCGGCCCTCGAGCGAGCTCAGCCGCCGCTGGTATGCCAGGTCATGATGCCGTGGTCAAGGCCAGGGGGTGAGGGCTAGAGAGCCAGTAAGAGCTCCTGAGTCGCGATGCTCAAGAGCCCCCCTTTTAACGCGCAAGCGAATTACACGAGAGAAAAGGAGACTCGCGGTGTCGCCTGCTATCCTCCCCACGGGGTCCCTGTGAACAGGCACAAGAAGAACATGGTTTGCCATTACAGCCATCAGCCTGCCGCTGGTTGGTCCGGGTGTAGTGAAGGCACGGAGGGCCTGGTGAGGTGACGTGCGCGGGGCGTGCCGCGAGCCAGAGCTCGACCGCTCAGATTTGTCGATGTGGCAGGGACGGACCCATGCACCAGCGCCGTGCCTGTGAGGAGGCCATGTGGGAGGCGATGATCGAGTAGGTGATAACCATGGGCAAGTTAAGCAGGGAAGCCAAATCAGCTTGGGTAAATGCAGGAAGATACATGCCACTGGGTCCGGCCCGAGCGGCTTGGGGATGATGCAGCCCGAGGGGTGCCCCCAGCAAGGTAAGCTAAAAACATAAGCAAATGGGATACATGCCATAGGGACGGACCCACATGGCCTGGGAATAATGTAGCCCAAGGGGCACTCCCAGCTTAACGAGCTTGGAAGATGTCACCTTGTTCTGTAAACGAAGCAGAGTTGGTGCAGCTGAAGGCGTGCGTCAAAGAAAGGACTCCTCATGAGCCACCGGAGCCCTGAGCCTCGGGAGGCTCTGGGGGCTCAGGAGGCTTCCTGAAGACCGTCTCCATTCCCTCCAGGATGACATGGTACCTGGCCTCTTGGGCCGCCAGGTCACGCCTGATGGCGCGCTGATAGGCCGACGCCACGCTCGGCAAGCCGAGGGGCATGCGAACTGTGACGTCCGGATAATTAGGCTACAGTAATCTCACGATAATGATGCCATGTCACCCCAGTTACTGTTGCTAATCTCGCGTTGGATCAAAGCAAGTTCAAATTCAAATTTAAAATTAAGACAAATAAAATACTTCTTCAAACTACAAAACTAAATAGTTCATATTTTTGCAAATATTCCATAGTCATTTGTGATTAGGAAAACAACATAACTAAAATGCCCAAATTGACCCTAGCATCCAAATCAGTACCCAAAACAACGCCATTTAAATCATTCCTATTTAAGTAAAATTAAAATGAAAACATCCTACTCCCAAACTTTTGTGGCAGTACTATATACTACATAGTATTTTTTTTACCAGTGGCACTTTTAACAAAATTGGTTTGCTAGCAGAAATAAATAAAAAGCAATGGTGAAATAAAGAAAACAGAAAAACCAAAAGGAAAGAAAGAAAAAGACCCCTGGGCCACTTGGTCCAAATGCCCAAGGCAACCCACCAGGTCCGATCGGCCCAACCTGGTGCCCCTCATATGACCTAGCCCACACCCCCACGATCCCCACTCCACCCATCTCTCCCCTCGCTCCCCTCCTGGCGCCGCCACCCTCCCACGACCGCACAACCCCCGACCCCCCGATCCCCTTGCCCCTCCTCTGCCCGATCCCTTCTGGATCCAGGGCCTCGCCCTCGACGCCGATCGCTGCCTGCGGCGCTCCGTCGCCCCTCGCCGTCACCGGCGTCACTCGATGCCCTGGCGCCCCGTCCTCCACCTTGACTGGATCTGGGCCGCGCCCAGGGCGCCGCCGC
>NC_041390.1:528756788-528815471 GCF_002162155.2 Triticum dicoccoides | reverse complement strand
GCGGCCCCCAGCGCGCATCGCCGCCCTGGGCGCGTCCAGCCCCGCGTCGTCGCATCCCCGGGCTCCCCCGCCCGCACTCCGCGTCTGCCATGCGCTCGCGCGCTCACTACCGCCGGCCCTTGCTCGCCCGCTGCCGGTGTTCGCCCCGCGGTGCCCCATCGGCCTGCGCCCGGGCTCGCCCAGTTGGCGCCCGCGCGCCCGCATGCTCACGGGGCTTCGCCCCAGCTACCGCGCCCGTTAGCCCGCTGGACCCCTATGGGCCAATGACAAGGGGGCCCGCCCCAGAACGATTAATAAAAAAAGAAAAGGAAGTTAAAAATAAATAAATAATAAGTAAATAAAAATCTTAACTAATTAATTAATTAACTAACTAAATTAATTAAGTTAATTAATCCTATTTAACTAAACTAATTAAATGGGTTAACCTAATCTAGTAATCAAGCTAATTAACACTGATTAGTTAGTCTGAGCCTATGACGAATGGGACCCACACGTCAATTTGACCTAGTCCACCTTTGACCCTGCTGACTTCATGATGACACCACGCTGACATCATAATAGCTTTTTCTAATTAAATTAATAAGATAATTCCAATAATGATTAAATCTTTATAAATTAATATAAAATAATCCGTAGCTCGGATGAAAATACTTTGTACATGAAAGTTGCTCAGAACGACGAGACGAATCCGGATACGCAGCCCGATCGTCCGCCACACATCCCTAGCATAGCAAACATGCAACTTTTCCTCTCCGATTCATCTGTCCGAAAACGCGAAACACCGGGGATATTTTCCCGGGTGTTTTCCCCCTTCACCGGTATCACCTCATACCGCGTTAGAACATGTTTAGCTCTTCCTATTGTCCTGATATGCACTTGCTTGCTATGTATTTACTGTTTCTCCCCCCTCTTCTCTTCGGTAGACCCCGTGGCGATGCTGATGTCCCTGTGGTCGACTACGTCACCGACGACCCCTCTCTCTTGCCAGAGCAACCAGGCAAGCCCCCCCTTTGATCACCAAATATCGCCTACTCTTCTCTATACTGCTTGCATTAGAGTAGTGTAGCATGTTACTGCTTCCCGTTAATCCTATACTAATGCATAGCCTGTCCTTGCTACTACTGTTGTTACCTTTACCTGCAATCCTAATGCTTAGTATAGGATGCCAGTTTATCATCAGTGGCCCTACATCCTTGTCCGTCTGCCATGCTATACTATCGGGCCGTGATCACTCGGGAGTTGATCACGGGTATATACCATATACTTTATACATGATACATGTGGTGATTAAAGACGGGTCGGCTCGTAGGAGCACCCGTGAGTGGATCTTTGAGGCGGAGCGACAGGGCAGGTTCCGACCACCTAGGAGAGAGGTGGGCCTGGCCCTGGTCGGCGTTCGCAGATACTTAACACGCTTAACGAGATCTGGGTATTTGATCTGAGTCTGGCCATTTGGTCTATACGCACTAACCATCTACGCGGGAGTAGTTATGGGTATCCCGGCGTCGTGGTATCAGCCGAAGCCTTCGTGACGTCAGCGACTGAGTGGCGCGCGCCGGATTGGACTGGAATGCCACTAGGCTAGGTCTGCTTTCGGCCGCGTACGCAACGTGCAGGTGTGCTAAGGGCGATGGGCCCAGACCCCTGTGCGCTTAGGTTTAGACCGGCGTGCTGACCTCTCTGTTGTGCCTAGGTGGGGCTACGACGTGTTGATCTTCCGAGGCCGGGCATGACACAGAAAAGTGTGTCCGGCCAAATGGGATCGAGCGTGTTGGGTTATGTGGTGCACCCCTGCAGGGAAGTTAATCTATTCGAATAGCCGTGATCTTCGGTAACAGGACGATTTGGAGTTGTACCTTGACCTTATGACAACTAGAACCGGATACTTAATAAAACACACCCTTCCAAGTGCCAGATACAACCGATGATCGCTCTCTCACAGGGCGACGAGGGGAGGATCATCGGTTAGGATTATGCTATGCGATGCTACTTGGAGGACTTCAGTCTAATCTCTTCTACATGCTGCAAGACGGAGGCTGCCAGAAGCGTAGTCTTCGAAAGGACTAGCTTTCCCCCCTTATTCCGGCTTTCTGCAGTTCAGTCCACATATGATACCCTTATCCCATTTGATACCAATGCATACATATGTAGTATAGCTCCTTGCTTGCGAGTACTTTGGATGAGTACTCACGGTTGCTTTCTCCCTCTTTCCCCCCTATCCCTTCTACCTGGTTGTCGCAACCAGATGTTGGAGCCCAGGAGCCAGACGCCACCTTCGACGACGACCCCTACTACACCGGAGGTGCCTACTACTACGTGATGCCCGCTGACGACGACCAGGAGTAGTTTAGGAGGATCCCAGGCAGGAGGCCTGCGCCTCTTTCGATCTGTATCCCAGTTTGTGCTAGCCATCTTATGGCAACTTGTTTAACTTATGTCTGTACTCAGATATTGTTGCTTCCGCTGACTCGTCTATGATCGAGCTCTTGTACTCGAGCCCTCGAGGCCCCTGGCTTGTAATATGATGCTTGTATGACTTATTTTATTTGTAGAGTTGTGTTGTGATATCTTCCCGTGAGTATCTGATCTTGATCGTACATGTTTCCGTGTATGATTAGTGTACGATCGAATCGGGGGCGTCACAAGTTGGTATCAGAGTCGACTGCCTGTAGGAATCCCCCTTCCAAACTCCTTGGCCGAAGTCGAGTCTAGACATTACGAAACTTTTTACTAACATGGCTGTGTGCCTTACGGGCCCACGTCGCCATCTGGGTGGTATTAGGATCTTTTATTCCTTGTCTATACTCTGGAACTCTGATCTCTCTTCTATTCGGGTTAAATAATTTTGCTAAAAACAAAACTAACTTTAGGTTCTCGAAAGTACTTTCTCCCGGAGAACCCCCTTCAGTCCAGATGATCGTCGGCTGCACTAGAGGATTTCGAAGATACTCTCCGATATTCTGTTGAAACCTTATGCCATTGCTTTTGCAAGTCCCTACCACCGAAATATCCCTATGGATAAATACTTACACCTGTCGTGCTTACTTTTATTCCCAGTCGATCTTGTTATTATAAGATACCCCGAGAATACTTTGTGCCTATTGCCTTGCAGTTCTTTGCCACATGCATACCACTACGGATACTTACTCGCATTTATCGAGTATCCGCTCATCCCCAGATATTCATGCAGTTCACAAAATTCTTTGAAATACCATTCGGTCTTCCGAAAATCCTGAGCAACCTATTGCTCCTGAAATTCTTGCTTGCTTGCATTATGGTTAATCCCATAAGTATAGTAATCTTATTGGCAACCTTTGTCAATATCATTTTGAGTCCATTAACTCAATATGTTGCGAATTCTCGCAATCCTCACTCAGATCGTAGAATTCATCCTTCCAGCTCAGATGTCATTTAAAACGTGAGCTGGTCCTCGGCCAATCATATTGCCATCAATTGTACCCCTAAGTCTATTCAACTTGTCCGTCCTTGATCAGAGCGTTTGCTCCTGATCCCTTGATTTGAAAATCATAATTCCTTTGTTATCTAAACATCGAATTATTCAGATGTTCTATAATATGATGATGTGCATTCTTTCTTTGTCAAATTGAGTACCGATACTCACATCAGCTCCGTTGTGGATCGCCCGATCCATTGTTGGATTTCATCTGACATCGTCCTTCATATTCAATAACCTTGTGAGCCTTTCCACGGGTATATAATGCCTTTGGTAAATTGTATCCTCCGCTTTGTCAACCATGCTCTACTTTTGAGCTTGTGTTATTTACTCCTGAAGTTCGTGGTACATGTGCTAAGAAGCCCCGATGGCTTGAACCTATGCCTTCCTTAATATGTGTGAACTCGAAAGTTTTCACGAGTCATACTCTTCTGGTATTTTGCCAGATAAAATTTCAACACTACAACTTCATCGAACGCGAGAAGTAAATGGAAGGTTATGCATTGGAGAAGTGGGAGTCGACCTTGAACTTTGTGTTCATGCCCATGGACATGATGTAGATCCTATCATGGAAACTTCTTGTAATAATAACTATTTCCTTGGTATAATATCATCTGGTACCTGTGAATTGATCCTTTGCTATCATGGCTCCGACCATGGTTGATCCCCTTTGATTCCATTTCTCAGACAAGATGAAGTACTTGTCTTCTGTAGATCACTTCACGTGTCCACCCTCTACTCTGCTCTACCGTCGAGTATTACAATCTGGTATCTCAAGAATATCATGGAACATCATAACTTCTTATGGGTTCTTCATCAATTGTTATTACTCACCAGGTCCAATTGTTCTTAGGTTATAGGTTGTTGTCAACCGAGAACACCGACTAGTGAAATTATTCCGCACTACAAATCAAATACCCCTAGTATTTTTACTGGGAAATTCTAAACTCAAGCTGGTCATTCCTAGACTATCAGCTGCATCCTGGTCTTGCTACCTTTGACTGTGCTACCTTGTCATTCTCTGGTGCACGTATTCTTCAGTGTGTGAGCACGACTTACGTCAAGCTTTCAACATCTTGTTGCTTGTCTTGGAATGCAACTTTGGTTCCGAGCTTGCCTCTTATATATTGATCCTATAACTTGCCACTTTGTCATTTCCTTGCTTGTTGCCGTTGTTATTTGATTGCATCCTCTTGAAACCTCCCGGCAAATGTGTCGGATCACCTTAAACACTTTGACTTCTTCCGAGATGTCAACTGTGCTCATGATGAGGAATACCCTCCTTGCCCTTGATGAGTTTTATTATCATCGACAACACCCTTGACTTCCTTTCATCATGAACTTGCCCACATAGTGAATGCAACTTGTTCTCCAGCTAGTGTTGTGTTCTGCCTTGAAGTATTACTGTCTATTATGTCGAGAATGTTGTTGGGATTGCTCCACCTCTTACAAATTCTCGGCATGTTGATACTTCTCACCATCACCATTCTTCCTTGGTCCCCATGTTGTTTTCAACCAGGATACCAATATGCTAACGATGCTGTTTGAGTTTTTTACTTCTAGCAACCCTATTGCCTTGAAGTTAATGATCGACAGTTCGTTCTTAGACTGTTGGTTATTGAGTCGTCACTCTAACATTGATCTTGCTGCCTAAGGTCATACTTCGGGCACACCTTTCAACTAATGATTGATGGTGTATGTTTTCCTAGAGCATACAACATTATATAATTTGAATTGACAAGTGCCATCTTCTTGTTCACATTATTGTGGAAAGCCATCCGTTTGGAATTCTTGATGAATTGTCGTTGAGCCCATCAGCCACCTTCTCATCCCCTCCTTGGTTTAATGATGAACTATTGTTTCAGGAACCCGCTTCCATAGTTCATTTCCCGAGAATCTTGCAATGTCATTTCGTCTATTTGTGTTGCACCTCTTGTTCTCGAACATCTTGAGTCTGAGGTATCATGACACCTATCGGATCTGAATCTCGGTCAGATATGATGGTTGGGACATTTCCAAGAGTTATAACATTGGCCTTGATATGACCCGGTAAGGTGATGTCATGCCTAGCACACCTGGCCGAATGGCCCTATTTTTATAGATTCCTTTTCAGCAAGCTTATCCATTCGCCCATGAGGAAATTATAAGACTTATTCTACAAGTTATTCCTAATGGATCCTTTGTGTTTCCAAAGTCCGATCTTTGCTTAAAGACCTTGTCAATGCTATCTCGAAGCATGTTTGTGGTACTTCAATTTTCAACAAGAATGTTCGAAATCCAATGCTAAATGTTTCTTGCTCTATTATCCAAACACCGTTGTATGGGTAATGTCATGAAATTTCTCTCCCCTACCTAAGGAGTTTTCTACATTATATCCTGTCATGGATAATATGTTCTGCTTGTCCTTGGGAAGAATATACCCTTGAAATATGTGTTTAAACACATTTTCCTTTCCATTGTTCTGTTTAAAACCTGATAATCACTTTTCCTTTACATTGGTTTGTTTAAACCTTCTTGTGTTCTGTATTGTATAAGCAGTAATATATCCTTGCTTATGTAAACACCTCGTTGTACCACTCTGTTAGAACGACCCTGTTACTTTTGTTGATGGCATTCCAGTAACCATCGATGGACGAGAATCTTGCCTACTGGTCCGCCTCGTTCAACGAGCAGGAAAATGGTTCTCTTCGTCCCTCGCCCTTGGTACTGATGTGTTGCCGACATGACCGACAGACTATCCTCTGACATGCCTTGCTTACATGATCGTGCAAGATGTCACCGTCCTTCCTACTTTTAACCACATGGTGGGCCCATAACCCACAGTTCCACAGGGTCGAAACCTGACTCTCCTGTACACCTTGTTAACAAAGTTATCCCTTGCTCTTGGTTTCGTAGGTAATTCGCGAGCCACCTTCCTAGTGCTCCATTCTGGTATCAGACGCAATACTTACTCTCGCTGCTATGAACCATTTCTCACTATGGTTCAGACATTGAACAACTATCTATCCGCTTGGGCCCTCTCGTTGTACCTTCGTACCTTACTCTCGATGTATTTGATATGTTCAACTCGAGAGGTAGTCTTATGCTCATTCATGGGTTAACCCCCAGCTTGTTTCCCTCATAAGCATTCTGACGTAGCCAAGTTGCCTATTACCTATTCGTAAGTACGTTGGAGTTCCGAAGAAAGGATGACGACTTGGTCATGGTGACTTAAATCAGAGAAATGAAGACATCAACGAAAGGGATCAACCTCTTCGAGAAGAGCAACCAAGACCGAGAAGACTCGATAGAATTTCGTAGCCACGTCTTTCCCTTACTCCCCTCCTAAATCTCGGGACGAGATTTCTTGTAGTGGAGGAGAATTGTGACGTCCGGATAATTAGGCTACAGTAATCTCACGATAATGATGCCACGTCACCCCAGTTACTGTTGCTAATCTCGCGTTGGATCAAAGCAAGTTCAAATTCAAATTTAAAATTAAGACAAATAAAATACTTCTTCAAACTACAAAACTAAATAGTTCATATTTTTGCAAATATTCCATAGTCATTTGTGATTGGGAAAACAACATAACTAAAATGCCCAAATTGACCCTAGCATCCAAATCAGTACCCAAAACGATGCCATTTAAATCATTCCTATTTAAGTAAAATTAAAATGAAATCATCCTACTCCCAAACTTTTGTGGCAGTACTATATACTACATAGTATTTTTTTTTACCAGTGGCACTTTTAACAAAATTGGTTTGCTAGCAGAAATAAATAAAAAGCAATGGTGAAATAAAGAAAACAGAAAAACCAAAAGGAAAGAAAGAAAAAGGCCCCTGGCCACTTGGTCCAAATGCCCAAGGCAACCCACCAGGTCCGATCGGCCCAACCTGGTGCCCCTCATATGACCTAGCCCACACCCCCACGATCCCCACTCCACCCATCTCTCCCCTCGCTCCCCTCCTGGCGCCGCCACCCTCCCACGACCGCACAACCCCCAACCCCCCGATCCCCTTGCCCCTCCTCTACCCGATCCCTTCTGGATCCAGGGCCTCGCCCTCGATGCCGATCGCTGCCTGCGGCGCTCCGTCGCCCCTCGCCGTCACCGACGTCACTCGATGCCCTAGCGCCCCGTCCTCCACCTCGACCTCCCCGACTGGATCTGGGCCGCGCCCAGGGCGCCGCCGCCGCCGCACACCGCCGATGCCTCATCCCGCCACTGCTTCGCCGGAGCCACCCACCGTCATCGTCGCCTGCTCGTCCTCCTCCCAGCTAGAACGCCCCGAGCCCGGTGCCGCTCGACCCCGACGCCGGCTGCTTCCCCGAACGGCACCGCCCTCTGCCGCCCCCCATCACCGGCGACCCTGCCGCCACCTCCCCGAGCCCGCTGCCATGACCCCTCCCGCTCCTATGTGAGCCACTGCCTCCCTCTTCCTCCCTCTCCTCCTCTATGCGCGCGCGCCGCCGTCACCGTGCTCGCCCGCTGCATCCCGTGGCCGCCGTCGCGCCGCACATGCATGCTGCGCCACCCGCGACCTGCGTCGCGGCCCCCAGCGTGCATTGCCGCCCTGGGCGCGTCCAGCCCCGCGTCGTCGCACCCCCGGGCTCCCCTGCCCGCACTCCGCATCCGCCATGCGCTCGCGCGCTCACTACCGCCGGCCCTTGCTCGCCCGCTGCCGGTGTTTGCCCCGCGGTGCCCCATCGGCATGCGCCCGGGCTCGCCCAGTTGGCGCCCGCGCGCCCGCATGCTCACGGGGCTTCGCCCCAGCTACCGCGCCCGTTAGCCCGCTGGACCCCTATGGGCCAATGAAAAGGGGGGCCGCCCCAGAACGATTAATAAAAAAAAGAAAAGGAAGTTAAAAATAAATAAAAATAAATAAATAATAAGTAAATAAAAATCTTAACTAATTAATTAATTAACTAACTAAATTAATTAAGTTAATTAATCCTATTTAACTAAACTAATTAAATGGGTTAACCTAATCTAGTAATCAAGCTAATTAACACTGATTAGTTAGTCTGAGCCTATGACGAATGGGACCCACACGTCAATTTGACCTAGTCCACCTTTGACCCTGCTGACTTCATGATGACACCACGCTGACATCATAATAGCTTTTTCTAATTAAATTAATAAGATAATTCCAATAATGATTAAATCTTTATAAATTAATATAAAATAATCCGTAGCTCGGATGAAAATACTTTGTACATGAAAGTTGCTCAGAACGACGAGACGAATCCGGATACACAGCCCGATCGTCCGCCACACATCCCTAGCATAGCAAACATGCAACTTTTCCTCTCCGATTCATCTGTCCGAAAACGCGAAACACCGGGGATATTTTCCCGGGTGTTTTCCCCCTTCACCGGTATCACCTCATACCGCGTTAGAACATGTTTAGCTCTTCCTATTGTCCTGATATGCACTTGCTTGCTATGTATTTACTGTTTCTCCCCCCTCTTCTCTTCGGTAGACCCCGTGGCGATGCTGATGTCCCTGTGGTCGACTACGTCACCGACGACCCCTCTCTCTTGCCAGAGCAACCAGGCAAGCCCCCCCTTTGATCACCAAATATCGCCTACTCTTCTCTATACTGCTTGCATTAGAGTAGTGTAGCATGTTACTGCTTCCCGTTAATCCTATACTAATGCATAGCCTGTCCTTGCTACTACTGTTGTTACCTTTACCTGCAATCCTAATGCTTAGTATAGGATGCCAGTTTATCATCAGTGGCCCTACATTCTTGTCCGTCTGCCATGCTATACTATCGGGCCGTGATCACTCGGGAGTTGATCACGGGTATATACCATATACTTTATACATGATACATGTGGTGATTAAAGACGGGTCGGCTCGTAGGAGCACCCGTGAGTGGATCTTTGAGGCGGAGCGACAGGGCAGGTTTCGACCACCTAGGAGAGAGGTGGGCCTGGCCCTGGTCGGCGTTCGCAGATACTTAACACGCTTAACGAGATCTGGGTATTTGATCTAAGTCTGGCCATTTGGTCTATACGCACTAACCATCTACGCGGGAGTAGTTATGGGTATCCCGGCGTCGTGGTATCAGCCGAAGCCTTCGTGACGTCAGCGACTGAGTGGCGCGCGCCGGATTGGACTGGAACGCCACTAGGCTAGGTCTGCTTTCGGCCGCGTACGCAACGTGCAGGTGTGCTAAGGGCGATGGGCCCAGACCCCTGTGCGCTTAGGTTTAGACCGGCGTGCTGACCTCTCTGTTGTGCCTAGGTGGGGCTACGACGTGTTGATCTTCCGAGGCCGGGCATGACACAGAAAAGTGTGTCCGGCCAAATGGGATCGAGCGTGTTGGGTTATGTGGTGCACCCCTGCAGGGAAGTTAATCTATTCGAATAGCCGTGATCTTCGGTAACAGGACGATTTGGAGTTGTACCTTGACCTTATGACAACTAGAACCGGATACTTAATAAAACACACCCTTCCAAGTGCCAGATACAACCGATGATCGCTCTCTCACAGGGCGACGAGGGGAGGATCATCGGTTAGGATTATGCTATGTGATGCTACTTGGAGGACTTCAGTCTAATCTCTTCTACATGCTGCAAGACGGAGGCTGCCAGAAGCGTAGTCTTCGAAAGGACTAGCTTTCCCCCCTTATTCCGGCTTTCTGCAGTTCAGTCCACATATGATACCCTTATCCCATTTGATACCAATGCATACATATGTAGTATAGCTCCTTGCTTGCGAGTACTTTGGATGAGTACTCACGGTTGCTTTCTCCCTCTTTCCCCCCTATCCCTTCTACCTGGTTGTCGCAACCAGATGTTGGAGCCCAGGAGCCAGACGCCACCTTCGACGACGACCCCTACTACACCGGAGGTGCCTACTACTACGTGATGCCCGCTGACGACGACCAGGAGTAGTTTAGGAGGATCCCAGGCAGGAGGCATGCGCCTCTTTCGATCTGTATCCCAGTTTGTGCTAGCCATCTTATGGCAACTTGTTTAACTTATGTCTGTACTCAGATATTGTTGCTTCCGCTGACTCATCTATGATCGAGCTCTTGTACTCGAGCCCTCGAGGCCCCTGGCTTGTAATATGATGCTTGTATGACTTATTTTATTTGTAGAGTTGTGTCGTGATATCTTCCCGTGAGTCCCTGATCTTGATCGTGCACGTTTGCATGTATGATTAGTGTACGATCGAATCGGGGGCGTCACACGAACGTAGTTGTGTGGCAGGCCCTCGCAACGCCCACACACGAAGGCCAGAAGCGCTCCTGAGATGCAGCCCTGTTGAGCCCTGGGACGTCGATGCAGACACGCGGCTCAGCACCATCGCCTGGGTGGTGAGCCGCGCCCTGTGAGCGGCTGTCGCCGCGCATGGCTCTTGCGTCTTGCAGTTCCTGTGTGGTCTTGGCGATGAACTGTTGAGCGGTGGGCACCCCTTGCCCTGCGTTTTGCTGAGGAAAACGTGCCGTGTGGCACGCCTCCAAGTGGCGCCCAAGCACCTCCCTCGTGAGGTTGGCAAGGCCTGAGGCCCTCCAGAAGAGAGCCCCCGAGCCCTGCCCGAGGAGGGCGCTGGGCGTGCCTTCCTATGCGATGGAGGGAGGCGCCCCTGGGACGGACGCTGATCCTGACGAGGCTCCTACCGCGACGCCATCCTCCTGAGGTCCTACGCGGCACGGCTGCTTCTTCTTGGGGATGGCCTCCGGAGGGCCCTCACTTCTGCTGTCAGTGTTGTCAATTGTTGCAGCTTGGAAGGCGCGCTCAAGGGAGCACACCGCATCCCTTTGTTCACATGAGACCGTGATGACCCCCACCACTTCCTGGCATCTTGAGGACGTTGTAGCCGTGGTGGGTGACCGCCATGAACTTTGCCAGGGCCGGATACCTGAGGATGGAGTTGTACGGCAGGCGGATGTGCGCGATGATAACCCACAAGTATAGGGGATCGCAATAGTTTTCGATAAGTAAGAGTGTCAAACCCAACGAGGAGCTAAAGGTAGAACAAATATTCCACAAGTTCTATCGACCACCGATACAACTCTACACACGCTTGATGTTCGCTTTACCTAGAACAAGTATGAAACTAGAAGTACTTTGTAGGTGTTGTTGGATAAATTTGCAAGATAATAAAGAGTACGCAAATTAAAAGTAGGGGCTGTTTAGATAAAGAAACAATAAAGTAAATATAGCAAGTGTGGAAAAGTGGTGGTAGGAGTTGCGAAATTGCCCCTAAGCAATTGACTACTTTACTAGACCGATAGCAAGTATTATGTGGGAGAGGCCACTGCTAGCATGTCATCCCTGACTTGGAATTCTATGCACTTATGATTGGAACTATTAGCAATCATCCGCAACTACTAATGTTCATTAAGGTAAAACCCAACCATAGCATTAAGATACATTGGTCCCCCTGCAATCCCGTATGCATCAATTTCTATGCTAGGTTGAAGCTTCTATCACTCCTGCCCTCCAATACATAGTCCTATCAACATACAACTAACCCTAGGGTGTGATCCACGCGCGCAATCATATGATGGGCACCAAAGGACAGCAACATAACCACAAGCAAATTAAATCAATCATAGCAATTCATCAACCACCGATAGGACAACAAAAATCTACTCAGACATCATAGGATGGCAACACATCATTGGATAATAATATGAAGCATAAAGCACCATGTTCAAGTAGAGGGTACAGCGGGTTGCGGGAGAGTGGACCACTGTAGATAGAGGGGGGAAGGTGATGGAGATGTTGGTGAAGATGGCCGAGGTGTTGGTGTAGATCGCGGTGATGATGGTGGCCCCCGGTGGCACTCCGGTGCCACCGGAAGCGAGGGGGGGAGAGCCCCCCTCCTTCTTCTTCTTCCTTGACCTCCTCCCTAGATGGTAGAAGGGTTTCCCCTCTGGTCCATGGCCTCCATGGCACAGGAGGGGCGAGAGCCCCTCCGAGATTGGATCTGTCTCTCTGTCTCTCTCTGTTTCTGCGTTCTCAGATTCTTCCCTTTCACCGTTTCTTATATTTCCGGAGATCCGTAACTCTGATTGGGCTGAAATTTTAACACGATCTCTATTCGGATATTAGCTTTTTTGCACGAAAGAAGGGCATCAGCCGCCTTAAGGGTGGCCCACGAGGGTCAGGGGCGCGCCCAGGGGTGGCAGGCGTGCCCCCTGCCTCATGGCCACCTCGGGCACCGTCTCGCGTGGATTTTCTTCCCAAAAATCATATATATTCCAAAAAAATCTCCGTCAGCTTTTATCCCGTTTGGACTCCGTTTGATATGGATATTCTGCGAAACAGAAAACATGCAACAAACAGGAACTGGCACTGGGGACTGGATCAATATGTTAGTATCAAAAATAGTATAAAAAGTTGCCAAAAGTATATGAAAATTGTAGAATATTGGCATGGAACAATCAAAAATTACATATATGACGGAGACGTATCAGCATCCCCAAGCTTAATTCCTGCTCGTCCTCGAGTAGGTAAATGATAAAAAAGATAATTTTTTATGTGGAATGCTACCTAGCATAATCTTGATCACATATCTAATCATGGCATGAATATTAAGATACGAGTGATTCAAAGCAATAGTCTATCATTTGACATAAAAACGATAATACTTCAAGCCCACTAATAAAGCAATCATGTATTTTCAAAATAACAAGGCCAAAGAAAGTTATCCCTACAAAATCATATAGTCTGGCTATGCTCCATCTTCACCACACAAAATACTCACATCATGCACAACCCCGATGACAAACCAAGCAATTGTTTCATACTTTTGACGTTCTCAAACCTTTTCAACTTTCACGCAATACATGAGCGTAAGCCATGGACATAGCACAATAGGTGGAATAGAATGGTGGTTGTGGAGAAGACAAAAAGGAGAAGATAGTCTCACATCAACTAGGCATATCAACGGGCTATGGAGATGCCCATCAATAAATATCAATGTGAGTGAGTAGGGATTGTCATGCAACGGATGCACTAGAGATATAAGTATATGAAAGCTCTAACTGAAACTAAGTGGGTGTGCATCCAACTTGCTTGCTCATGAAGACCTAGGGCATTTGAGGAAGCCCATCGTTGGAATATACAAGCTAAGTTCTATAATGAAAATTCTCACTAGTATATGAAAGTGATAACTCAAGAGACTCTCTATATGAAGAACATGGTGCTACTTTGAAGCACAAGCGTGGAAAAAGGATAGTAATATTGCCCCTTCTCTCTTTTTCTCTCATTTTTTGTTTTGTTTTTTCCTTTTTTGTAGGCTTCTTTGGCCTCTCTTTCTTTTTTGGGGCTTCTTTGGCCACTTTTATTTTGATAACCTCACATGGGATAATGCTCTAATAATGATGATCATCACACTTTTATTTACTTACAACTCAATATTACAACTCGATATCTAGAACAAGGATATGACTCTATATGAATGCCTCCGGCGGTGTACCGGGATGTGCAATGATCTAGTGTAGCAATGACATCAAAAACATGAAAACATCATGCTAGCTATCTTACGATCATGCAAAGCAATATGACAATGAATACTCAAGTCATGTATATGATGATGATGAAAGTTGCATGGCAATATATCTCGGAATGGCTATGGAAATGCCATGATAGGTAGGTATGGTGGCTGTTTTGCGGAAGATATAAGGTGTGTTTATGGTACCAGCGAAAGTTGCGCGGTACTAGAGAGGCTAGCAATGGTGGAAGGGTGAGAGTGCGTATAATCCATGGACTCAACATTAGTCATAAAGAACTCACATACTTATTGCAAAAATCTATTAGTCATCGAAACAAAGTACTACGCGCATGCTCCTAGGGGGATAGATTGGTAGGAAAAGATCATCGCTCGTCCCCGACCGCCACTCATAAGGAAGACAATCAATAAATACCTCATGCTCCAACTTCGTTACATAACGGTTCACCATACGTGCATGCTACGGGAATCACAAACCTCAACACAAGTATTTCTAAAATTCACAAGCACCCACTAGCATGACTCTAATATCACCATCTTTATATCGCAAAACTATTGAAAGGAATCAAACATATCATATTCAGTGATCTATAAGTTTTATGTAGGATTTTATGACTAACCATGTGAATGACCAGTTCCTTTCATCTCTCTAAATAGATATAAGTGAAGCAAGAGAGTTTAATTCTTTCTACAAAAGATATGCCCATGCTCTAACAAATCTAAGTGAAGCAAAATAGCATTCTACAAATGGCAGTTGTTTAAGTAAAGAGAAACAGGCAATCCAAACTTCAAATGATATAAGTGAAGCACATGAAGCATTCTATAAAGCCATACTCAAAAGATATAAGTGAAGTGCAAAGAGCATTCTATAAATCAACCAAGGATTATCTCATACCAGCATGGTGCATAAAAGAAAAATGAAAACTAAATGAAAAAGATGCTCCAAGATTGCACATATCGCATGAACGAAACGAATCCGAAAACATACCGATACTTGTTGAAGAAAGAGGGGATGCCTTCCGGGGCATCCCCAAGCTTAGATGCTTGAGTATCCTTGAATATTTATTTGGGGTGCCTCAGGCATCCCCAAGCTTGAGATCTTGCCTCTCTTCCTTCTCACATCGAGACCTTCTCGATCATCGAACACTTCATCCACACAAAACTTCAACAGAAAACTCGGTAAGATCCGTTAGTATAATGAAGCAAATCACTACTCTAAGTACTGTTGCAAACCAATTCATATTTTGTTTTTTCATTGTGTCTACTGTAATATAACTTTTTCATGGCTTTAATCCACTGATATGAATCGATAGTTTCATCAAAACAAGCAAACTATGCATCAAAAACAGAATCTGTCTAAAACAGAACAGTCTGTAATAATCTGAACATTCACCATACTTCTGATACTTGAAAAGTTCTACCAAAAATAGGAAAAATAAAGAATTTGTATAGAAATACAGTGCAAAAAGAATCAGAACCATTTGACATTCCAGCAAAAAATTTAAAATCGCGCACTACAGCCAAAGTTTCTGTCCTGCACCATACAAACCATCAAGCAAATGTAAACATCCTAAAGGCAAACCTTGGCACATTATTTTTATTTATAAACTTTATAAAAGCACACAACGGAAATAAATGACTCTCTATAACTTTCGGGTTGTCTCCCTGGCAGCGCTTTCTTTAAAGCCATTAAGCTAGGCATATAGTGCTCAAGTAATGAATCCACCCGGATCCCAAGGTATATCAAAGCCAATTTTAATTAACAATGATTTAGCATTTAGTAGTGAGCACAAAGTAACTTATATCATGTAACAACGAAGTCTAACTCTCTTCCTATGCATCGGCATGTCATAAAAGAACAATTCATGCACACAAAGTAAAGGCCAATGCATAGTATAAATAGTTTCTTGCAATTTTATCATATTGGAAACATAGAGAGGTGGAGATATATTGCCTCTCTCATAATAATTTCAAGTAGGAGCAGCAAGCACATGCATATTATATTCATCAAAATCATCATGTGTAATAGTAAAACGCAACCCATCAATGTAATCCTTAATAAGGGCAAACTTCTCCGATATAGTGTAGTCGGGAGAATTCAAAAAGATAATAGGACTATCATGTGTGGGTGCAATAGCAACAATTTCATGTTTAACATAAGGAACTATAGCAAGTTCATATCCATAAGCATAATTCATATTGGCATCTTGGCCACAAGCATAGCAAGCATCATCAAAAAGGGATATTTCAAAAGAATCAACGGGATCATAACAATCATCATAGCAATCATCCTCCGGTAAGCGAAGGGAAATTAAACAATGTATGAGTTGAAGAGTTACTCTCATTAGAAGGTGGGCACGGGTAGCTAATCCGCTCTTCCTCCTTTTGCTCTTCGCTCTCTTCCTCATCTTTTTCATCCAATGGGCTCATAGTTTCATCAACTTCTTCTTCCATAGATTCCTGCAAAATATTAGTCTCTTCTTGGACAGCCGAGACTTTCTCAATAAGCGCATTAATTTCGTAATTGTATTCATAATTCTCATAACAATATTTCAGGATAGCTAAATTTTCAGGTCTATAAACAGCATCATCAAAATCTTCAAACTCTTTAAACATAGATTCAATTTCATAAGCACCCATAAAAGCAACAAATTCTTCTATTTGTTCCACATCATAGTAATCATATATACCATTAGCATAAGAAGCTAAGGTTTTATTATCATTAAATTTGCATAAAAAGGGAAGGTGTGGAGCCTTCATCCTAGAGCAACAAGTATAATCATAACTCAAGCATACTTGCTGAGCATACCACTTCAATATATGAATTTGATCCCATAATAGTTTCCCTTTTTGTGTCAAGCGGTAATACCTAAAGTATTCACGTTGATCCAACGTTACTCCCGTTACATAATTGAATGGAGTTTTCTCAGGATTATTAAAGTAGTACATAATATTTTTCACATAACCAGCATCGAGGGTTTTAGGAGGTTCCCCATCTCCATGAGTAGCAAGTACACCTAATTTTTTTGGTATTTTGTGTTCCATATCCATAACTAAAGATAGAAAACAACTAAGAACAGCAAATAAAAATTACTTAGTGATAAAGCAAACAAGCACACACGAGAATATTCACCCCACGCTATTGCTCCCCGGCAACGGCGCCAGAAAAAGGTCTTGATTACCCACAAGTATAGGGGATCGCAATAGTTTTCAATAAGTAAGAGTGTCGAACCCAATGAGGAGCTAAAGGTAGAACAAATATTCCCTCAAGTTCTATCAACCACCGATACAACTCTACACACGCTTGACGTTCGCTTTACCTAGAACAAGTATGAAACTAGAAGTACTTTGTAGGTGTTGTTGGATAAATTTGCAAGATAATAAAGAGTACGTAAATAAAAAGTAGGGGCTGTTTAGATAAAGAAACAATAAAGTAAATATAGCGAGTGTGGAAAAGTGGTGGTAGGAGTTGTGAAATTGCCCCTAAGCAATTGACTACTTTACTAGACCGATAGCACGTATTATGTGGGAGAGGCCACTGCTAGCATGTCATCCCTGACTTGGAATTCTATGCACTTATGATTGGAACTATTAGCAAGCATCCGCAACTACTAATGTTCATTAAGGTAAAACCCAACCATAGCATTAAGATATATTGGTCCCCCTACAATCCCGTATGCATCAAGTTCTATGCTATGTTGAAGCTTCTGTCACTCTTGCCCTCCAATACATAGTCCTATCAACATACAACTAACCCTAGGGTGTGATCCACGCGCGCAATCATATGATGGGCACCAAAGGACAGCAACATAACCACAAGCAAATTAAATCAATCATAGCAATTCATCAACCACCGATAGGACAACAAAAATCTACACAGACATCATAGGATGGCAACACATCATTGGATAATAATATGAAGCATAAAGCACCATGTTCAAGTAGAGGGTACAGCGGGTTTCGGGAGAGTGGACCACTATAGATAGAGGGGGGAAGGTGATGGAGATGTTGGTGAAGATGGCGGAGGTGTTGGTGTAGATCGCGGTGATGATGATGGCCCCCGGTGGCACTCCGGTGCCACCGGAAGCGAGGGGGAGAGAGCCCCCCTCCTTCTTCTTCTTCTTCCTTGACCTCCTCCCTAGATGGGAGAAGGGTTCCCCCTCTGGTCCATGGCCTCCATGGCATGGGAGAGGCGAGAGCCCCTCCGAGATTGGATCTGTCTCTCTGTCTCTCTCTGTTTCTGCGTTCTCAGATTCTTCCCTTTCACCATTTCTTATATTTCCGGAGATCCGTAACTCCGATTGGGCTGAAATTTTAACACGATCTCTATCCGGATATTAGCTTTCTTGTGGCGAAAGAAGGGCATCAACCGCCTTAAGGGTGGCCCACGAGGGTCAGGGGCGCGCTCAGGGGTGGCAGGCGCGCCCCCCGCCTCGTGGCCACCTCGGGCACCGTCTCGCGTGGATTTTTCTTCCCAAAAATCATATATATTTGGAAAAAAAATCTCCGTCAGCTTTTATCCCGTTTGGACTCCGTTTGGTATGGATATTCTGCGAAACAAAAAACATGCAACAAACAGGAACTGGCACTAGCACTGGATCAATATGTTAGTCCCAAAAATAGTATAAAAAGGTGCCAAAAGTATATGAAAGTTGTAGAATATTGGCATGGAACAATCAAAAATTATAGATACGACGGAGACGTATCAGGCGACGTCGAAGTCGATGAGCTCCGTGCGGTAGTTGTCGCGTGTGCCGAAGGTGACAGGCAGGCGGACCTGCCCTATCGGTGTGGTGGAGCCGTCGGTCACTCCTGAGAAAGGTTTGGTAGGCTGGAGCTGCTCATATGGCACTTGGAGGTTGTCCAAGGTGTCGACGGACAGGACGTTGAGCCCTGCACCGCCGTCGATGAGGGTCTTGGTAACCTACACATTGGTGATGACTGGGGAACACAACATCGGGAGGACGCCAGTGGTGGCCGCGCACTTGAGCTGATCTGCCAAGTCAAAAGTGATGGCGCACTGGGACCACTTGGGCGGGCGCGTGGCCTCAAGCTTGGGGAGCGCCGCGTTCGCCTCGCGAGCGAACCGTTTGAAGATGCGCTGAGAGGCTGGGGCCTGAGCGCCGCCCAAGATGCAGGTGATTTCACACGGCTCCTGGAAGCCCCCAGCCCCCTCATCCTGATGATGGTCGTCGTTCCTTCTTGGTGGCGGCAGTGGAGGAAGACCGGTGTTGCCTTGGGGGCGATCCTCGCGAGGCTGGTCCCTCCAGGGCCCCTCGCGAGGATGGTCCTACCAGCGGTCCTCATGAGGCCTGTCGCGCCATTCCTGGCGCGGGCCACGGTCGTCCCAGCGTCCGCCTCCTCGTCCTCCTCCACGGCCATAGCCCCGGTCGCTGCGCTCGGGGCACCGACCGTAGCGTCCTTCGCGTAGGGCTCGGAGCTCTTGGCAGTTGCTGGTGTTGTGGGTGTTCAGGTTATGGAAGGCGCAGAATGGTCGCCTGTTCTTGGATGACTCGGGCTGATCTCTGGGTGTCGGGCTCTACAGCTAGCACTACCGCTTCCTTGCGCTTCACGTCCTTGGCCTTGGCTTTCTTCTCCTCTATGCCTGCG
This sequence comes from Triticum dicoccoides, assembly GCF_002162155.2. Taxonomy (NCBI): domain Eukaryota; kingdom Viridiplantae; phylum Streptophyta; class Magnoliopsida; order Poales; family Poaceae; genus Triticum; species Triticum dicoccoides. Next base: position 528,795,948 of record NC_041390.1, on the reverse strand, counting down.
GCTGGCAGCTCAAGGAGGGAAAGGCGCCCCTCCTCAGCTCTTGCGCACTTGGTCGCCAGGTTGAACAGCTCCTGAGACGTGCAGAGCTCCTCGTGGATAGCGAGCTCTTCCTTCATCTTGACGTCACGGACGCCGTCGGAGAACACGGAGATGATGGCCTCATCCGTGACCTTGGGGATCTTGAGGCGGGTGCTATTGAAGCGCTAGATGTACTTCTGGAGGGTCTCCCCTGGTTGTTGCTTGATGCGGCGCAGGTCGGTCGCGGCCGGCGGGCGGTCGCGAGTGCCCTGGAAGTTGGCGATGAAGCGGTCGCGTACCTCGTCCTAGGAGGAGATCGAGCCGTGTTGCAGGTTCAGGAGCCAGGTGTGGGCCCCATCCTTGGGAGCCATGGGAAACCAGTTCACCATGACTTTCTCGTCGCCGTTGGCTGCTTCGATGCTCAGCTCGTAGAGCTGCAGGAACTCCATGGGGTCGGCGGTGCTGTCGTGGCAAGGAGGCAGATCCGGCTTGAACTTGCCTGGCCAGGCGACGCTGCGCAGCTCGTGGGTGAAGGCGCGACAGCCGGCCGTGGTTACTGGGGCCCACCTTGGAGGTGGAGCTTGGTCTTGTCAAGGTCCGCACGGCGGCACCGCAAGTGGCACACGGTCTTGACGAGGCGGTGCGGGAAGTGCGGGTGAGGGAGTCCTGGATTAGGGGGTCTCCGGACAGCCGGACTATATCCTTAGGCCGGACTGTTGGACTATGAAGATACAAGATTGAAGACTTCGTCTCGTGTCTGGATGGGACTTTACTTGGCGTGGAAGGCAAGCTAGGCAATATGGATATGTATATCTCCTCCTTTGTAACCGACCTTGTGTAACCCTAGCCCCCTCCGGTGTCTATATAAACCGGAGGGTTTTAGTCCGTAGGACAACAGACAATCATACCATAGGCTAGCTTCTAGGGTTTAGCCTCTTTGATCTCGTGGTATATCAACTCCTGTAATGCTCATATCATCAAGAACAATCAAGCAGGACGTAGGGTATTACCTCCATCAAGAGGGCCTGAACCTGGGTAAACATCGTGTCCCCTGCCTCCTGTTACCATCCGCCTTAGACGCACAGTTCGGGACCCCCTACCTGAGATCCGCCGGTTTTGACACCGACATTGGTGCTTTCATTGAGAGTTCCACTGTGTCGTCATCATAAGGAGGATGGCTCACCTCGTTGTCAAGGATAACATCATCTCTGGGGGAGCCCTGGCTGTAGGCCAAACTCTCCGACTAGGCGGCTTCGTCATGACCGCCCGCTCGGCCGCTGTGCCGACGATGACCTCTCAAGTCATCGAAAATAGCCTCCACATCGGCTCAAAATTTGCCGAGCAGATGGATCCAATGGAGCTCTCCTCTTTAAACAAGCTCTTGGATCGCATTGCCGCTCTGGGAGTCACTACGGACTACGATCGGATCGGGCTTAAACCCGACCAAAGGGAGATTAACTCTCTGCCGGTCACCCATCAGATAGCGGTGGTGGAGGAGCAATGCGGCGACTCTCCCTCTATCCCGAGGACGAACTATGTATGTATTTCCGAGCTCTCCGAACAGGATACTCGCTCACGGGAGGACACCGCCCTAACCCTGAATCCAAAACCAGGCCGCATACCGAACCCACAGGGCAACATCCCGGAGCCCGAACTTCCAAGACCAGAAACTCCCCTGCCCCGGGATCATAGATTGGGTCAAGGTCTGGACTTAAATCCACCCACCCACCCAGATACAAGTGATCTTTCCCACATTAGGCAAGCGCCCCAAGAGACAGTACATCACTATCGGGCCAGATTCCTCCTTGTAATGAACAAGGTCAACGACTGTCGCGTGGAAGATGCAATTTCGTTCTTTTGCAACAATTGCACAGACAAGGGAGTCCTCAACGCCATAAGTCGCCGTGACGTAGCACACTTCGCTGACCTGGCGGCCATAGTACGGAAATACTGTGCGATGGAAAGTGCCTGGAAAACCCAAATGCAATTTTGGGATAATCCGGCTCTGACAAAACCTCCAGTCCGAACTAAAAGGGTGCACTCTCATAAGTCGCCCGACTCAATTACAAAGAAGCAAAAGCCCACTATAGGGCGTGGAACCGTATTGGAGGGATGGCTTAATGGGCCCTGCAAAATCCATAGTACACCGGATACCATATCAACACACAGCCTTAGAGCATGTTGGGTACTCCGGCAGGTGGCCAAAAGCGGTGAGGATCTTCTCACCCAAAATACCTCAGAGCACCTTCCCACGGATAACAATACAGTATTAACGGTCTTCGAGACCTTCGCCTCAAATAATAGGCGCAAGCGAGCACTCCGCAGCCTTGCCGAAGTCTACCACGTGGCAGCAATAAATCCATGGAGCGACACGGCTATCACCTTCAATGCCAATGACGAACCTAAATTCCGAACAGCCCGAGCACCAGCCGCTTTGGTCCTTAGTCCAATTGTGGACGGCTTTCAGCTCACTAAGGTGCTCATGGACGGCGGCAGCGGATTAAACCTCATTTATGAGGAAACTCTCCAAAAAATGGAAATAGACAGCAACCATATTGAGCAAAGCAGTACGATCTTCCGAGGAATCATCCCTAGTCGGGAGGTACGTTGCGCTGGGAAAATCACATTTGATGTGGTATTCGGCACTCCGGAGAATTACAGGTCCGAAGAAATTACATTCCAAGTGGCCCCGTTCAGTAGCGGATACCACGCCCTTCTAGGGTGGGAGGCATTCACGATTTTTCAAGCCATACCCCATTACGGGTACATGAAGCTCAGAATGCCCGGACCCAAGGGAATTATCACTCTAGCTAGTGATCTGGACATAGCACTCCACACCGAGAACAAAACAGCCGCACTAGCCCTCGAGGCATTATCCGAAGCCCTTGTGGCGGAGGAGTTAACCGCGATGCGCTCCACGATGGACAGGGACGACGTGATACTAGAAAAAAGATCCAAGTCCACCTCCTTTAAACCAACAGACGAAATAGTTAAATTCCAAGTCCATCCAACGGACCCTATAAAAACAGCATCCATCGGGGCACAGTTAGACCCCGTTGTAGATGCCGCACTACGGGAGTTTCTGCGCGAGAATTGGGATATATTCGCCTGGCATCCTTCAGACATGCCAGGAATCCCACGCAGATTGGCCGAGCATAGCCTTAATATTCTAAAAGGATTCAAGTCGGTCAAGCAGACTCTTCGGTTTTTCTCTGAACCTAAGCGACAAGCCATGGGAGAGGAGAAGCCGGATTCATTAAATAAACAAAACATCCGAATTGGCTAGCAAACCTGGTGATGGTACCAAAGAAGGACAAATCCTGGCGCCTATGTGTCGACTTCAAAGACCTTAATAAAGCTTGCCCAAAGGATCCTTTCCCACTCCCTCGCATCGATCATTCACGCTACTGCAGGACACGAATCATTGTGCTTCCTCGACGCATACTTCGGTTACCACCAGATTAAGATGGCAGAGTCTGATCAAGCCGCAACGGCATTTATCACGCCATACGGCCCCTTCTATTTTAACACAATGCCCTCCGGGCTCAAAAACGCCAGCGCAACATATCAGCGCATGATCCAGACATGTCTGGAAAAACAGATCGGTAAGACTGTGGAGGCATATGTAGACGATGTGGTCATTAAAACCAGACACGTCGACTCTTTAATAGACGACTTGAGGCTCACGTTCACCAATCTCCGAACATACGACATTAAGCTCAATCCGGAAAAATGTGTTTTTAGCGTTCCCGCCAGAAAGCTCCTGGGCTTCATCGTCTCCAGTAGAGGAATTGAAGCAAGTCCGGCTAAAATCTGAGCTCTGTCACAGTTGGCTATACCAACTGACCTCAAGCAAATCCAGAAATTGACTGGATGCGTGGCGGCTTTAAGCCGCTTTATCTCCTGATTAGGAGAAAAGGCACTTCCCCTTTATCGCCTTCTTCGGCACACCGAATACTTCGAGTGGACGGACACAGCCACGCCCGGACTGGAAGAAATAAAAGCCATCTTGGCCACCTACCCAATCCTGGCCGCGCCAACTGTTGGCGAACCAATGCTATTATATATAGAGGCAACTCACCAGGTTGTAAGCGCAGTGCTCGTCGTTGAACGAGAGATGGACGGACTTAAATTTCCACTTCAAAAGCCGGTATATTATGTATCCATCGTCCTCACTCCATGCAAATCACGGTACCCACATTACCAAAAGATAGCATACGCGGTATTTATGGCATCCCGGAAATTACGACACTACTTTCAAGAGTGTTCGATTACGGTGGCCTCCGAAGTACCACTCAATGACATAATAAACAACCGCGATGCCACGGGCCGGATTGCCAAATGGGCCATCGAGCTCCTCCCGTTCGACATAACATATAAGCCACGACGAGCCATTAAGTCGCAAGTACTGGCCGATTTCGTAGCCGAATGGACAGAAGCCGAACTCCCTAAAGAGTATGACGCATACTCCAATTGGATCGTGCACTTCGACGGCTCTAAAATGCTGGCTGGTCTGGGGGCTGGCATCATCTTGACGTCCCCCACCGGAGATACGGTGCAATACGTGCTCCAAATACTATATACAGACTCCAATGACGCAGTCGAATGCGTGGGGACTCGAACCTCGCAATATACCAAATAAATGGAGACTTTGATGCCAAGGATCCGAAAATTGCGGCATATCACAACGCTGTCCTCAAAATGTCAGCTCGGTTTGAGGGGCTTGAATTCCACCATGTGGCTCGGGAAAACAACCAGGCGGCGGACATCCTAGCCCGTATCGGCGCTAAACGCGACCCTGTCCCACCGAACATCTTCCTGGAAAGACTGTTTAAACCATCCGTGGTATGGCAAGGGGACACCGGCAAAAATAGTCTGGACCCGACCACAACCCCAGATACCGAATACTCTGACACAATCGGAGGCTCTGCCACCGAAATAACACCTTCAACCCACGTGATAATGGTCGTCATCGCCTCGTGGACAGAACCGTTCCTGGCCTACCTAACTAGACAGGAATTACCCGGGGACCAAAATGAGGCCCGCTGCATAGTGCGGCGATCTAAAGCCTACAAGATCCATGAGGGAGAGCTTTATAAGAAAAGCACAATCGGAGTCCTTCAAAGGTGCATCTCCGAAGAGGAAGGGCGGAAGCTTTTGGCAGAAATCCATGACGGACTCGGCGGCCATCACGCCGCAGCCCGGGCCTTGTAAGCAAGGCCTTCCGTACAGGCTTTTATTGGCCGACGGCCCGGGCACATGCACAACATCTGGTACAACATTGTGTCGGTTGCCAGCTTTTTGCAAACCAAAGCCACATGCCACCTACCGCCCTCCAAATAATCCCCATTACTTGGCCCTTTGCGGTCTGGGGGCTCGATATGGTCGGACCTCTCAAAGGGGGAACCCATAAGAAAAAATACTTACTGGTCATGGTGGATAAATTCACCAAATGGATAGAAGCCAAACCTGTCAAAACGGCTGAATCCGGACCGGTGATAGACTTCATATCCGGGGTTGTACACCATTATGGCGTCCCCCGCAGCATCATCGCTGACAATGGCACGAACTTTACAGCCGACGAGGTGAAACTTTGGTGCAGCAACATGGGCATCAAGCTCGATTATGCTTCTGTCTATCACCCGCAAACTAACGGTGAAGTCGAACGAGCGAATGGTCTTATCATGAGCGGCATTAAACCCAGATTAGTCCGATCTTTAAAAGAATCAGACACTCATTGGGTAGAGGAGCTCGACTCTGTACTTTGGGGGCTGCGGACCACGCCGAATCGCACTACCGGATACACACCATTTTTTATGGTGTACGGCGCCGAGGCGGTGCTGCCTTGCGACATAATTCATGACTCACCTCGAGTGTGCATGTACGAAGAAAGAGAGGCGAGCTCAATCGGCAGGACGGTTTGGATGCCCTGGAGGAGGAACGCGACGTGGCAAAAGCCTGTTCCGCATTCTATCAGCAACAGGCTTGAAGGTATCAAAGCAGAGAAGTGCGGGCCAAAACCTATAACATTGGCAAACTAGTTCTACGCCTGCCGGAGAAGAAAAAGAACAAGCTCAAGCCCAAATGGGAAGGTCCCTTCATTATCGACCAGGTTCTGACCGGTGGAGCGTACCGTCTGCGGGATGCACCGAATAATCGACTCAAGCCAAACCCATGGAACGCAACCAGACTCCGAAGATTCTACGCCTAGCGCCGGACTCTATGTTCGTCTCCTTACCTCCATGAATTTTTTTTTTGCACACCTGTTTTTTCTCTCTTTATTTCTCTCTTTTCTCTTCAAGGCCCTAAGGGGCTACATTTGTGTCTTGGTTACACAATCTTGACGCGCTAACGGCGCTCAATATACCTGGGGGCTTCCTATACAGAAGCATAATCTAATTACCTTTCCGGGCTTTATGCCCCGCACATGTGTTATTCTTCCGCATGTACCTTTTTTCGCCATTATATGCATCAATATGACTTAAGTTTTGGCCAAGCTGGGTTGCCTGGCTCTTGTATTTATGCCCTACATTCTCGTTAATTCGGCTAGGGCATAAGGGGAGCACATCTGCGATTGTTACTGCCGGGTCAGCCGGATGTGTACCTCAGACTGGGTGAAGCCGAAAGCTAGTGTTCTTAAGGGAATATTCGGTCGGTGAATAAAAGATGACTTTCATTTAAATTACTACAAGCCCCCAGATGTTTTTAACCTGCATCTCGTAGTTCGGACATGCACATTAGGGCATGCGTACCCAGGGGAAGGAACCCTTAACGGAACTATTCTCCCTGGAAGATGTTTCTTACTATCCATGTAATATAACATAGCTAGTTGGGTACTTGTCTGTTCAAGCACTTATGACCCCTCCGCCTGGTTTCCATGCATACCCCGGTTTTTATATAACTGAGTGGGTATTCGAATACACTCCGGACTATCGGGTCCAGAGGTTGAAGCGAAAAGGTCCGCCATGACAATGATTTACAATCCGGCTAGGGACATTACATATGTCACTTGAAGTACACAGTCACTAAGACTGATTAAATTCTTCTTCTATACCATCCAACAGGCTGCCTAGCCTACAATCCTGTTGGGAATACTTTGCGGCTAATTCTATTTGATCATATACTAAACTGACGGGGATCTCTTTCCCATCGGGCCCCACAGGTCTGACCTCGGCCATGTGGTTTGGGTCAGCCTTGGTATATCGTGTCTTCACCATAGCCCAGGCTTCCCTTGCACCTTGTCGGCAAGCTGATATCTTCCATAATCGGAAGCGCCTCCGCGCTCCCTTGAGCTTCCCTATAAGCTCACCCATGCCTCCTGGCGGGGACGTGGATGGCCACAAGGCTTGGGCAATACTCTGCATCACCTGTCGAACTTGTTCGTGCAGTTGTGAGAGCTCTGGTAGAAGATCACCCGAAGACCCGGGCATCTCCTCCGCGGGACGACCCGGCAGCATACCTGTAGACATAACGCTGTTAGTAGGCTTCTTCGCCGAACTCCTTTAAAAAGTTCGTTCAAGAACTTACTAAAAATGTCGCGCTGAAGCCGTTTATTCTCCTTCACGGAGTCCACGAGCTGGGCTCGGACATCCTTCAGTTCCACGCCCAGCCGGATATTGGCATCTTGGAGATCATTTTTCTCCCGCCTGACTCGCGTCAGCACACGCTCGCCAGCATTTCATTGTCGATCATCACATGCCGTATCTGCCTCCACGGCCTCCGGATTCACTCCGGGACCACCTGCAACATATATTGTTAGGTGTACATACATGTCGCATACTACCTGGTACCGATATTTCTTTGCAATAGACAAAAGAGTTACCAGGGGGACCCTTTTTGGACTCCTTCAATGCGGCAACAGCGGCTTCCAGCTGGGCCTTGCACTCGTCCAGCTCTTGAGACAGTTGGGAATTCTTCTCGTAAGAACGTGCACAAATAATGATCCTTAAATCAGTTGCGCCAACTGTTTCAAGTCTCAGGGGCTACTGATACATATAATCGTCAGATTTGCTTACCCGTATATCCCTTACATACTGGTCCGTGGCTCTGGCTAGACCATTTTGAGCAGCACGGAGGTACGCGTCTCCAGAATTGAAGGCATCAAATCCCTCTGGTGAGAAGCAAGCATCACGAAGTACGGCCCGGCGACGCCTATGATTCATGGCGTTCTCCACTTCTGAATTTGTAGCGGATAGTCTATCCGCATCCTCTGTAGGAGGAGCATCCGGTGTCCGCCCCATGTTGGCTTCCGCATCTATGTCCGGCCCTGGAGCCCGACTGGTGGAGGCGTGATCGGCAGCCTCTCCGGATATACTCTGGCGAGCGTTTTTTCTATTAAAGAAGCATGGACATCATTGCATTTTGAGAAAGACGACAACCACGGAGCGAGGTTTTGTGTCATACCTCTGCGTCGGCGTCTCCGTCCTGACCGCCTTCCTTTTTGGCCTACCCGGCTTCGGTGCCTCTTGTTGGCGAGTTGCTGCGGGTTCGGCACGGCGTCCCGAATGCCTTCCCTGTAAAACACCATATGTGTACGGTAGGTGAAGTGTCTAAAAGGGGGTCCTAGTTTTGGAGTTGGGGTTTTGGTTTTTCTTACGTGCGACGGAGGGAGCAGTCCGGGGTAGTCGGCCGTTATGGCCACCATGGCGTCATCACATCTCAATTGATAGAATTGCTTGTCTATCAGCTCCACGAATATGTCCGGATCCTCTTCGAGTCTGGGACCGAGGGCCCGGCCAGGGTCCTCTGGTTGTGGAGATGGGCTGTTGACCTCCCTTACAGCTTTTCGCAGTTCCTGTCGTAAAATGGCAAGGTGAGTACCTACGACGAAGAATGCGGGAAGAATGGGAGTAAAGAGGTATAACTCACCCAGCTTGGAGGGTTGTACATGGAGAATCCATCCCGTGGCTTGATACGGATGAACTCCTCTTCCTCTCCCTTTAACAACTCGGACAGAATTTTTTCTAAAGCAGCAGCGGAGGCCGGTCCCTTACGCCCGCAACGGGTGGCATCATCTTCCCCGTTAAAACACCACAGGGGTGCCCTTGATATTGAAGTGGTTTCACTCCTCGCATTATGCATATTGACATAACCTCGATTACTGTCAATCCTGATTGAGCCAGCGCTTTAATCCGGTTCATCAGGTAAAGGACTTCTCCGTTGTCTTCCTCCTGGGGGCTCTGTGGGCGCCAGCTTCGGCGTTTCTTCAGAGGAGCATTGTTGAACTCAGGAAGACCCCGCCAAACAGGGTCTGGAAGGGGGACGTCCTCCATATAAAACCACTCCGAAGGCTAGTCTTCGGACGTCTTCTTCGGAGTGCCGGACAAGTATCCGGTTTCGGCGATGCGCCATGTTTCGGCTCTGCCCACTTGATAAAGTGACCCCTTCTGTGTGCGGGCACAAGGCAAAATAACCTTTTCCACAGCTTGAAAGGAGCCTCGTAGTCCAAAAATAGCTCGCAAAGGGCAACATAGCCGGCGATGTGTAATATGGAAGTAGGGGTGAAATTATGCAGTTGGAGGCCGTAAAACTCCAGGACCCCGCGGAAGAACAGATGAATTGGAAATCCGAGTCCCCTTAGTAAGTAAGGAACAAGGCACACCCGCTCCCCCTTAGAGGGACTGGGGAACCTTTGCGCTTGCTCCCCGCCATTATAGGTGGCGAGCCCGGCTCGGACGGGGACCATATACGCTGGAGGGAGAAATCCCTGAGTCTGCAGCTCTACTAATCGACTGTGTGGGACGGAACACCTCTCCCAATCACCGGGCTTAGGGCTACGGGGGCGGGAGGAGGAGCTGTGGTGATCAGCCATGTTGGAGTGGATTTTTTCAAAGCGCGCTCCAATGGATTCTCGCCATGGGAGGATGGTATGGATTGGATCTAAGAATCCCCATCCCTTTAATAGACAATTTATTTGCCTGGCTAGGGGGCAAATGTAAAAATGTGATGGCTCCTCGTATTCGTTCGACGCGTGGAAGATAGCCCTTATTGAGCACAAAAGCCAAGAGGTCCAGCATTTATGGGGCCGGACACTACTTAACAGACATTCAAGATCTGGAGAGGAACCCGCCTTGCAATGTCGAAGACAATACTGCACGCCAGACACAACGTCATTGAAGCCTGGTTCGGGGGCTACTAAGGGAGTCCTGGATTAGGGGGTCTCCGGACAGCCGAACTATATCCTTAGGCCGGACTGTTGGACTATGAAGATACAAGATTGAAGACTTCGTCTCGTGTCCGGATGGGACTTTAATTGGCATGGAAGGCAAGCTAGGCAATATGGATATGTATATCTCCTCCTTTGTAACCGACCTTGTGTAACCCTAGCCCCCTCCGTGTCTATATAAACCGGAGGGTTTTAGTCCGTAGGACAACAGACAATCATACCATAGGCTAGCTTCTAGGGTTTAGCCTCTTTGATCTCGTGGTAGATCAACTCTTGTAATACTCATATCATGAAGAACAATCAAGCAGGACGTAGGGCATTACCTCCATCAAGAGGGCCCGAACCTGGGTAAACATCATGTCCCCTGCCTCCTGTTACCATCCGCCTTAGACGCACAATTCGGGACCCCCTACCCGAGATCCACCGGTTTTGACACCGACAGTGGGTGCAGCTTCTCGCGGCCGTGGGATTTCTTGGCAGCTTCTATCTTCGCGCGCGGGCACCGGGCGTGGCGGATCGCACCATGGGGCCGCACGCCTTGGTGCCAAGGTGCCGTTTTTGGGCTGGGGTGGTGGAGGCGCGCCTCGGGCCTCGTCGCCCGTGGCTGGCCGAGGGTGAGGCCGAGAGAGGGACGGCGCCGGGGAGCCCCCTGCGACACGGACGAGCTCGGCGACGCGGTCAAGCCACTCCTCGTAGAGGTCGTCGACTGGGCGGTAGCGCAGGAGCTCATTTGCGGCAAGGAGTGCGTCCCGCGCCTCCATGGGGGCACGGTGTGCATGAGACGAAGAACCGACTGGGGCCAGCAATGGAATGGCGGTGCGGATGTCCTGCCACACCGAAGGGTGCAACGAAGAAGCTTGCTGCTCGTTCCCCACCGGGCCGGTGGCAGCGTTGGCGGCGGGAGACGGAGAACGACGTGGTGGCCCGCTGATGGGGGCCGTCTGAGCAACACGGGCGGTGAGGGCAGCCCGACGCTCAGCTCGAGCACGGCGAGCGTCCGCCATGGAGATGATGGAGCGACGGTGCGACGAACTAATGGAAGGAAAGCTACGGTGCACCCCTACCTGGCGCGCCAAATGTCGGATGTGGGGTTCCGGCAAACCCTTAAGGTTCGAACACTAGGGTGCACGCAAAGTCTTTTCCTCCCACCGATCTACGCCCTAGCTCGCTTAGATCTCGCGGACGAACTCGACGCACTCGCTACACAGAAAGACATAAGATTTATACTAGTTCGGGCCACCGTTGTGGTGTAATACCCTACTCCAGCGTGGTGGTGGTGGATTGCCTCTTGGGCTGATGATGAACAATACAAGGGGAAGAACATCCTCCTGAGGTTGAGGTGTTCTTGTGCCTGGCCAACTTATGTGGCTGGGGATGAACTAAGATGTCCTCTTCTGCCTATGGTGGTGGCTAGTCCTACTTATAGAGGCCCTGGTCCTCTTCCCAAATCTTGAGCGGGAAGGGAGCCAACAATGGCGGGCAAATTTGAAGGGGGGCAGCTAGTACAAGCTATCCTGACAAAAGTGGTCTTCGCCTGCCAAAGGCTCTAGTGGTGACATCGTCTTGGGCTCCACGATGACCTCCGTCTTGCCATCCTTCTGGTCTTGGTCTTGTTGCACCAAAATGGCAACCTTTTCCTGATGCCTCGGTACTCCTCGACTGCGTTGGTTTCCTTAGCACCAAAGAGGAAACAAGGACGCTGCGCGCGCTGGCGCCCGCCTGGCGCCAGCCTGGTGTCGATCGTCATGGCTCATGTCATGAGAGCCTCGTGAGGTTTGCCTCGCCTTGATATCTCCGCTCCTCGTGAGCCTGCCTGACTAGGCCGCTCCAGAGGAGGTCTTGTGTCGTCCGCCTCGCGAGGCTTGGCCCCTCACGAGGGTCTTGGATGCCTTGTTGATGAAGATGGGCCGTACGGCCTGCTAGCTTAGCCACACAGCGGGCCGCAGGCAGGCAAGTCTGGGGACCCCCATTCCCAGAACGCCGACAATATCCTCTTCAACGGATTATGCCTCGAAGAATTCAACAAAATCAGCCGTCTTGAGAATGCAAAGGAAATTTGGGATACTTTGATTGATATGCATGAAGGTACCGACTCCGTCAAGGAATCCAAATTGGATGTGCTTCAAAGTCAGCTTGACAAGTTCAAAATGAAGGATGGGGAAGGTGTCGCTGAAATGTACTCTAGGCTTGCTCTCATCACAAATGAGATTGTCGGCTTAGAAAGTGAAGAGATGACCGACAAATTCATCATCAAGAAGATCCTAGGATCTTTGGATGGAAAATATGATACCGTGTGCACATTGATCCAAATGATGCCCAACTACAAAGATCTCAAGCCAACGGAAGTCATTGGTAGAATTGTTGCTCATGAGATGTCACTCAAGGATAAAGAAGAGCTTCATAACAAGTCAAGTGGTGCTTACAAAGCCTCATGTGATGCTCCTACATCATCAAGTGAGAAACAAGCCTTCAATGAGGAATTGAGCCTAATGGTGAAGAATTTCAACAAGTTCTACAAGAGTAAAAGCTAGGAAAGAAGTTCTAAGTCAAGGTCCTACAATGACAAAAGATCTTCTAGTCTTGAGCGTAATTTCTACAATTGTGGAAGACTCGGACACTACTCCAATGAGCGTACGGCTCCCTACAAAAGAAGACAAGACTCACCTAAAAGAGGAAGTAGAAGAGAAGAATCACCTCCAAGAGAGAGAAGGAGTAGAGATGATCGTTATGAACGTAGAACCTCTCGCAGAAGCAAGGATTCGAAAAGGAAGGACAAGTCATCAAGGAGCTACACAAAACGAAGACATCAAGCTCATGTTGGTGAATGGGTATCCGGCTCCGACTCCGACCATCACTCTGAGAGAAGTTATCACTCCGACTCTAAATATACTTAAGATGAAGGTGTTACCGGTCTAGCACTTTTGTCAACCAACTCCTATGACATATTTGACTCACCAAATGAAGGAATTGGAAGATGCTTCATGGCTAAAGGCCCAAAGGGAACACAAGCTCAAGATGATCTTCCACCACAAGACCACAAGCAAAAAGGCAAGGACAAGCTTCCAGAGGAGATTGATGCATTTGAAGAAGCTCCCAAGGCCTTGGTCAAGTGGGTTCCCAAGACTACATCAAGTTCTACTTCATCAAGTATGAGTACAACTCCAAGGATTCCCATCAAGTTGATGTGGATCCCGAAGAAGAAGAACTAGAGATTTCTTGAGGGTGACTCCGCCAACATACTTCACTCATATCATTTTGGCGAGAACAAGTGCAAACAACTTCCACATCTTGCACTAGTTCAAGAAGTCACAAACCCTCTTGTTGGTAAGACAAGGGACAAGGTAACCTAATGCTTCCATGGACATCATCTTGTGTACTTCACTCTATGTCTATGAATATCCTTGTTTGTTCCTTATGGGACTAACCCATGTAGGTATTGAAAGTGCAACTCACTCAAATGGATTGCTACAAACGATCTACATCAACATTGAGCATCCACATCTTCAACATCTACATGAAGTCATCATCGACAATAACCAAGGTTAGTTCATCCCTCTTAGGGGGGATATCACATCTAGGGAGAGCTTTAGTCTAAGAATTGAGCTAAAGCAACTCTAATGATGTGAACACAACAATGCTTTATGTAAAAGTGGTAAGCCCACTTGCGCTTAAACGATGAGTATGACCTACGATCAAATGTTCTCATTTGACTCCTAAGTCAATATACTCATATATAGATGACCTAGTCATCGCCAAATTGCTTGGTAGATGCTAGAGTGATTGTGCATGCTTTGCCACATATTTCATTTGCTATCTTATTGTGTGAGCATGTTGATTGCATATTTTTCCCATTCGAGGACATCAATTTGTTGCCTTGTTTGTTTGGCTCTTCTTCTTCTGCCAAATGGATGGACAAGAATGCCTAAGAACTTCCTCTAGCTATCTATGCTTTTCTTGTCTCAAACACTATTCATGCTACATCATAAAGCTTGATCAAGTCAGATTCGAACCCTTTGGGTGAGGAGCACTCGGAGTCACCGATTCGTCATAGACTTAAACTTCCAAAACCTCTCTGTGCATTTCGATCTGACCGATTCATCCTTTTCGGTTACACCGAGTTCACTGAGTTGATCTAGGTTTTCAATCTCGGTGCAACCGATTAGAACCATTCGGTCACACCGAGTTGCAGTAATCGCTTGCGATTCTGCATCTCGGTGCCACCGAGTTGTTCCACTCGGTCACACCGACAGGGTTAGGATATATATACCGACGGGTCAAATTTTGGAAATTCCTCCAAAACCTCTTCGCCTGCGCATGTCCTGCTCTGCCGACTCGGGTCTCCGGATCATCCTCTCGTTGCCAGCGACCTCCCGCCACTGGTCTCCGTTGTCGTGGACGGAAATCTACATCGCCGTTGCCGCCGTAGCGAGCTCATCGCCGAGTTAGGGTATGAGTTCGAATCTTTGTGCAATTCTTTCCTCCGGTTCTTAGCACAAAGCAAATGACATGATTCTTACCACGTATGAGATCATCCTATCCAATAAAAACTTCTTGTAGATTAGTTTTGATTCAAAAATTTAGGGTTAGGTTTCCGCTGAACTCATCTCGGACCGACTGAGTTGTGGAAATTGGTCTCACCGATTTGGCTTAGGCCATTACACTTGTAATTTTCGGTTTGACCGAAACTTGCAAATTGGTGTGACTGAGTTCAACTCTCGGTGAAACCCTAGCAATCTCAGAGTCATCGAACTGTGTCTCGGTCTGACCGATCCCACTAGTTTAGACTCCAAAAGTTGCTTCGGTGTCACCGAGCTTAACAAATCGGTAGCTCCGAAATGCTTTCTGTGGAAAACTAAAACTAAGTTTTTGACTCATTTGTTTTGCAAAACCTCTGCACTTTGTGATGCTCATCCACTCTATCTCATCTATAACAATTCACAGGGTTAACTTTCAGTTTGCAGTGTCAGACATGTCAGATCAAACTGACAGCCAGAACAAGTCTGAGGAGCAGGTGAATCTGAGTGAGGGCACTAGTCCCTCTGACAGTTATGATGATGGTAGCAGAAGTACTCCTAGAAACCTGCCTAAGGCTGCTACTAGGCATAGGAGGAAGAGAAATTCTGAGTCTAAAGATGAATATTATATTGCTGTCGAGGAGGAGGTCAGCTCCAAGAAAAAGGTTGTTAAGAAAGAATTTGGCACAACTGCATCTACAAAGCCCGGTTTGAACAAGAAGGCTCCTGCAAAGAGAGTGCCCATGTCAAAGGCCAGAGCCTCCACTCTTGAAACTTACAAATCAATTGGTGGAGAGACTGCTGGTGAGGGCAAGAAGAGGAAGGATAGGGCCAAGAAAACTATGGCCAGAGTCATAGGCAAGCCCTCTATGATGATTCAATCTGATGAGGAGGAAGAGGAATAAGAGGATGCTGCACCAGCACCTAAAGCTCAAAAGCTGATGGGGGATGCCATCAAGTCTGGGGCTGCTCCTTCAAAGCCCAAGACAGCCCCCAAAGCTTCTGCTACAGCCCCCAAGACTGCACCAAAGAGGAGCACAAGGAACATACCAGCTGCTAAAAAGAACAAGGCCCCAGTGCCTGAGATTGAAGAAGAAGAAGATGCTGAAGCCCAAGTGCTCAAGAAGCTCAAGCCCAAGATCCCTGACCATGATGAAAATCATCGAGTGGCTGAGAACATGAAAATCATAAAGGATGCAGGACTCAGATTGTGGAGACAATCAGATCCATATGTCGTAAGGAGAAGGACTGCTGGGGATTATAAGTTTCACACCAAGGAGCAGCAAGACAACTATGAGACTATTCTGTTGGACAAGAAAACCATTGTCTGTGACATGAAGTGGGCAGACTGGAAGTACATTGACAACAATGAAGACCACTTCCCAGGAGTGCATGAAAATTTCAGACTATGTGGAGTAGATACTTTTGTGGGTCAGGAACTCACGAAATGGAATGATGAGCTCATTATGCAATTCTACTCTACAGCTCATTTCTATCCTGATGGAAGGATTGTATGGATGTCTGAAGGTACAAGGTACCAATCAACAATTGCTGAGTGGGCCAAGATGATTAATGCCCCTGCAGAGCATGAGGATGACATAGATGTCTATGCCAGGAGGAAGAAAGATCACAACTACATGGACAACATGTACAAGGATATTCCTGACAAAGCCTTGGAAACTCACAAGATGGGCTCTGTATATTATCTGTTGCCTGGACTGACCACTATCAACACCATCTTGAGGCACACCTTGTTGCCCAAGTCAGGAGATCACGGGATGATCAGAAGCCACTCCATCAATTTGCTGCAGTTGTTTGATGTGCCCCAGAAGTTTAAGGTGATGAGTTTGATTGTTGAGACAATCAAGAGGACAACTGCAGACTAGAAGAGATCATGTGGGTATGCTCCACACATCCAGATGCTCATCAACTCCAAGATGGGCACAGGCACATACTTGTTGGACAAGGAACATCTTCCCTTGAGGCCTGACTTTGAGGACAACACAGTTGTCATGAATGCTGATGATCCCACGTCTGTGGAGGCTCAAGAGAAGAGGGAGAAATCAAAAGCTGAGAAGGCAGCAAAGATGCCAAGTGCTGAAGAGGCTTCACAAGTTTTCCTCAAGTCTAAGCAAGATCAACTTGGATATCTTATTCAAGCAACTTTGAGAATTGAGAAAGGATTGGCCACCCTGACTTAGAATCAAGAGAGCCTGGAGAGGATCATTGAGACAAAGTTCTATGATCTTGACTTGAAGGTGACAGAGATGCAGACAGCTGTTGAGCGGCTCTAGGAAGAAGATGAAGAGAGGAAAGGGAAAGCTACCACGGATGCCTTTCAGAGAGTGCATAGGGCGTAGAGATCTGCAGCAGTGCCTGTGACAGATACAAGAGCTACTACGCCAGCACCTGAAACTACAGCTTCGGTAGCCCTCCTGTTGCCACTCCACCAGCTCCAACAACTTGCACAGATGCATTCGTCCTTGGAGTCCTCTCAACGCCTCCTCCCAAAGATCAAGCCTAGAGAGACGCATAACACTATGCATTTTTGAGGTTTTTGGTAACTTGTTGCCAAAGGGGGAGAAAGTGTATAGATCATAGGCTTCGAGAGAGAGATTTGCTTCTTATTTGCTACTTGCTTGATACTTATTTGTGTGCTTGCTTGGATGATACTCTATGTTTATGTGTGTGAGATACTTGTATGGTCATGTGTTTGATCATATCACTTAAATGCTTGTGGTTGAATGATGACATTATTTATCTCTCATATATGATCATTCACTTTGCCTTGGTGATGAGTGCATATTTCATATTCTATCATTTTGAGCGCTCCACCAAGATGTATGTGACATGGAAGAGTAGCTCATGATCCTAATCGATTGTGCATTTGCATTCCAAGCAAATTTTAAATAATGCACACATTTAGGGGGAGCTCTTGCTAATCACATACTTCTCAAAGCGACGGTACATTTCAATCTTATTATCTTTTGTCAAAGCTTTGATATATATGTTGTCATCAATTACCAAAAAGGGGAAGATTGAAAGTGCAACTAATCCCTGGGTGGTTTTGGTAATTCTTAACAACATATAGCTCATTGAACTAATATTCTTTCAAGATGATCATTTCAGAAAGTTCAATGATTGGCATGGCATGGACTAGAGATGTGGACCCCTCAAAATGCTAAGGACACATATTGGCTCAAGCTCAAGACTCTACTTTTTCATTTTAGTGACCCAACATCACATTGAGTCCATAGGAAAAGCTAATACTATTAAAAGGGGATGAGGTGTTGCTTAATGGCTTGCTTGCTCAAAATGCTTAGTGATATGCTCCAAAAGCCCTCAACCACTTTCTCATATCCACATATGTCCCAAACCAAAAGTCAAACTCGGCCCCACCGATTTGATCTATCTGGAGCCACCGAGTTTATTTGACATAGCCATAGCCAGAAACCCTAATTAGTTCGATCTCACCGATAGGGATCTCGGTCTCACCAAGATGGGATTGCAAAATCTCTGTTTCCCTTCGTAATGTTTCGGTCTAACCGAGATGAGCGATCGGTCCCACCGAGTTCGCAATGTAAACTTTCTGTTTCCTTTTCGCAATGTTTCGGTCTCACCAAAATGAGCGATCGGTCCCATCGAGTTTGCCTGACCAACTCTCTGTTTGCCTATTACAGAAATTGGTCTCACCGAGTTCATGTGATCGGTCTCACCGAGATTATGTTATGCCCTAACCCTAATGAAATTGGTCCCACCGAGTTGACATGTCAGTCCCAGCGAAAATCCTAACATTCACATTTTGAACTAAATCGGTCTGACCGAGTTTAACTATTCGGTCCCACCAAGTTTGGTAAATTGTGTGTAACGGTTAGATTTTGTGTGGAGGCTATATATACCCCTCCACCCATCCTCCATTCTTGGAGAGAGCTATCAGAACGTGCATACACTTCCACCATTCATTTTCTGAAAGAGAACCACCTACTCATGTGTTGAGACCAAGATATTTCAATCCAACCACAAGAATCTTGATCTCTAGCCTTCCCCAAGTTGCTTTCCACTCAAATCATCTTTTCACCAAATCCAAATCTGTGAGAGAGAGTTGAGTGTTGGGGAGACTATCATTTGAAGCACAAGAGCAAGGAGTTCATCATCAACACACCATCTATTACCTTTTGGAGAGTGGTGTCTCCTAGATTGGTTAGGTGCCACTTGGGAGCCTCCGTCAAGATTGTGGAGTTGAACCAAGGAGTTTGTAAGGGCAAGAAGATCGCCTACTTTGTGAAGATCTACCCAAGTGGGGCAAGTCCTTCATGGGCGATGGTCATGGTGGGATAGACAAGGTTGCTTCTTCATGGACCCTTTGTGGGTGGGGCCCTTCATTGACTCGCGCAATCGTTACCCTTCGTGGGTTGAAGTCTCCATCAACATGGATGTACGATAGCACCACCTATCGGAACCACGTCAAAAATCTCCGTGTCTACATTGCGTTTGCTCCCTCCAAACTCCTCCCTTTACCTTCATATGCAATGATTTACATTCCGCCGCTATACTCCTAGATTTGCATGTGTTGGTTGATTGCTTGACTTGTGATAAGTTGCTAAAATCTGCCAAGACTTAAAATTGGGAAAAGGCTAGATTTTTATTTGATCAAGTAGTCTAATCACCCCCCCCCCCTCTAGACATACTTTCGATCTTACAGCGAGGTCTAAGTGACCTTGGCTCAACAGGAATACGGTGAGGACTAAGTGTCCCCTGAGTTCATCTCAGCCGCCTCAACCAGACGTACAGTTGATACATCAACTGGAACTGTGATACGTCTCCAACGTATCTATTATTTTTGATTGCTCCATGCTATATTATCTTCTGTTTTGGACATTATTGGGCTTTATTATCCACTTTTATATTATTTTTGGAACTAACCTATTAACCGGAGGCCCAACCCAGAATTGCTATTTTCTTTTGCCTATTTTAGGGTTTCGAAGAAAAGGAATACCAAACGGAGTCCAAACGGAATGAAACCTTCGGGGACGTGATTTTTGGAACGAACAAGACCCAGGAGACTTGGACCCTACATAAAGCAACCAACAGGGAGGCCACGAGGTAGGGGGCGCGCCTACCGTCCCAGGCGCGCCCTCCACCCTCGTGGGCCCCCTGTTGCTCCACCGACATACTTCTTCCTCCTATATATACCTACGTACCCCCAAACGATCAGATACGGAGCCAAAACCCTAATGCCACCGCCGTAACTTTCTGTATCCACGAGATCCCATCTTGGGGCCTGTTCCGGAGCTCCGCTGGAGGGGGCATCGATCATGGAGGGCTTCTACATCAACACCATAGCCTCTCCGATGAAGTGTGAGTAGTTTACCTCAGACCTTCCGGTCCATAGTTATTAGCTAGATGGCTTCTTCTCTATTTTTGGATCTCAATACAAAGTTCTCCCTCTCTCTTGTGGAGATCTATTCGATGTAATCTTCTTTTGCGGTGTGTTTGTTGAGACCGATGAATTGTGGGTTTATGATCAAGTTTATCTATGAACAATATTTGAATCTTCTTTGAATTCTTTTATGTATGATTGGTTATCTTTACAAGTCTCTTCGAATTATCAGTTTGGTTTGGCCTACTAGATTGATCTTTCTTGCAATGGGAGAAGTGCTTAGCTTTGGGTTCAATCTTGCTGTGTCCTTTCCCAGTGACAGTAGGGGCAGCAAGGCACGTATTGTATTGTTGCCATCGAGGATAACAAGATGGGGTTTTCATCATATTGCATGAGTTTATCCCTCTACATCATGTCATCTTGCTTAAGGCGTTACTCTGTTCTTGTGAACTTAATACTTTAGATGCATGCTGGATAGCGACCGATGTGTGGAGTAATAGTAGTAGATGCAGGCAGGAGTCGGTCTACTTGTCTCGGACGTGATGCCTATATACATGATGATACCTCGATATTCTCATAACTATGCTCAATTCTGTCAATTGCTCAACAGTAATTTATTCACCCACCGTAAAATACTTATGCCCTTGAGAGAAGCCACTAGTGAAACCTATGGCCCCCGGGTCTATCTTCATCATATTAAATCTTCCAATACTTAGTTATTTTCATTGCTTTTATTTTACTTTGCATCTTTATCATAAAATACCAAAAAAATCTTATCTTATCTATTAGATCTCACTCTCGTAAGTGACTGTGTAGGGATTGACAACCCCTTATCGCGTTGGTTGCGAGGATTTATTTGTTTTGTGTAGGTGCGAGGGACTCGCGCGTAGCCTCCTACTGGATTGATACCTTGGTTCTCAAAAACTATGGGAAATACTTACGCTACTTTGCTGCACCACCCTTTCCTCTTCAAGGGAAAACCAACGCAAGTGCTCAAGAGGTAGCAAGAAGGATTTCTAGCGCCATTGCCGGGGAGGTCTACGCAAAAGTCAAACATACCAAGTACCCATCACAAACCCTTATCTCCCGCATTACATTATTTTCCATTTGCCTCTCGTTTTCCTCTCTCCCACTTCACCCTTGCCGTTTTATTCGCCCTCTCTCTCTATCCTCCCTATCTTTCCTGTTTGCCTCCTTTTGCCCGTTTCTTGTTTGCTTGTGTGTTGGATTGCTTGCTTGTCACGATGGCTCAAGATAACACTAAATTGTGTGACTTTACCAATACCAACAACAATGATTTTATTAGCACTCCGATTGCCCCTCTTACCGATGCTGAATCTTGTGAAATTAATGTTGCCTTGCTGAATCTTGTCATGAAAGATCCGTTTTCCGGCCTTCCTAGTGAAGATGCCGCTACTCATCTAAATAGCTTCATTGATTTGTGTGATATGCAAAAGAAGAAAAATGTGGATAATGATATTGTTAAATTGAAGCTATTTCCTTTTTCGCTTAGAGATCGTGCTAAAGCTTGTTTTCGTCTTTGCCTAAAAATAGTATTGATTCTTGGAATAAGTGCAAATATGCTTTTATCTCTAAGTATTTTCCTCCCGCTAAGATCATCTCTCTTAGAAACGATATTATGAATTTTAAGCAACTTGATCATGAACATGTTGCACAAGATTGGGAGAGGATGAAATTAATGATACGTAATCGCCCTACTCATGGTTTGAATTTGTGGATGATTATACAAATTTTTTATGCCGAATTGAATTTTGCTTCTAGAAATCTTTTAGATTCGGCCGCAGGAGGCACTTTTATGGAAATCACTTTAGGAGAAGCTACTAAACTCCTAGATAATATTATGGTTAATTATTCTCAATGGCACACTAAAAGATCTACTAATAAGAAAGTGCATGTGATAGAAGAAATTAATGTTTTGAGTGGAAAGATGGATGAACTTATGAAATTATTTGCTAATAAAAGTGTTTCTTCTGATCCTAATGATATGCTTTTGTCTACTTTGATTGAGAATAATAATGAATCTATGGATGTGAATTTTGTTGATAGGAACAATTTTGGTAACAACGCGTATAGA
Organism: Triticum dicoccoides; assembly: GCF_002162155.2. NCBI lineage: Eukaryota > Viridiplantae > Streptophyta > Magnoliopsida > Poales > Poaceae > Triticum > Triticum dicoccoides. The sequence goes on along the minus strand of NC_041390.1, from coordinate 528,773,776 downwards.
GGAAACTTTAATCCTAGGCCTTATCCTACAATTCCTCTAATAATTATAGTAATTCCTACAACAATTCTTATGGAAATTATAATAATATGCCCTCTGATTTTGAATCTAATATTAAAGAATTTATTACTTGGCAAAAGAATTTCAATGCTTTGATTGAAGCAAAATTGCTTAAGATTGATGAGTTGGCTAGGAACGTTGATAGAATTTCTCTTGATGTTGATTCTATGAAACTTAGATCTATTCCACCTAAGCATGATATCAATGAGTCTCTCAAAGCCATGAGAATTTCCATTGATGAGTGCAAAGAAAGAACCGCTAGGATGCGTGCTAAGAAAGATTCCTTTATAAGAGCGTGTTCTTCTAGTTTCCATGATAATAAAGATGAAGATCTAAAAGTTATTGATGTGTCCTCTATTAAATCTTTGTTTTGCAATATGAATCTTGATAATGATGGGACTGAATATGATCCACCTTTACCTAGAAGGCGTTCCAAAAATTCGGAGTTTTTAGATCTTGATGCTAAATTTGATAAAAGTGGGATTGAAGAGATCAAAACTTTAAATAGTAATGAACCCACTATCTTGGATTTCAAGGAATTTAATTATGATAATTTCTCTTTGATAGATTGTATTTCCTTGTTGCAATCCGTGCTAAATTCTCCTCATGCTTATAGTCAAAATAAAGCTTTTTACCAAACATATCGTTGATGCTTTGATGCAATCTTATGAAGAAAAACTTGAGTTGGAAGTTTCTATCCCTAGAAAACTTTATGATGAGTGGGAACCAACTATTAAAATTAAAATTAAAGATCATGAATACTATGCTTTGTGTGACTTGGGTGCTAGTGTTTTCACGATTCCAAAGACTTTGTGTGATTTGTTAGGTTTCCGTGATTTTGATGATTGCTCTTTAAACTTGCACCTTGCGGATTCCACTATTAAGAAATCTATGGGAAGAATTAATGATGTTCTTATTTTTGCAAATAGGAATTATGTGCCCATAGATTTTATCGTTCTTGATATAGATTGCAATCCTTCATGTCCTATTATTCTTGGTAGACCTTTCCTTAGAACGATTGGTGCAATCATTGATATGAAGGAAGGAAATATTAGATTCCAATTTCCATTAAGGAAAGCCATGGAACACTTTCCTAGAAATAAAATTAAATTGCCTTATGAATTTATTATGAGAGCCACTTATGGATTGCCTACCAAAGATGGCAATACCTAGATCTATCCTTGCTTTTTATGCCTAGCTAGGGGCGTTAAACGATAGCGCTTGTTGGGAGGCAACCCAATTTTATTTTTATTTCTTGTGTTTAGTAATAAATAATTTATATAGCCTCTGTTTTGGTTGTGTTTTTTGCGTTTAATTAGTGTTTGTGCCAAGTAGAACTGTGGGCAGACTTGGGGAAAGTCATGTTAATCTTGTTGTAAAAAACATAAACTTTAGCGCTCACGAGAACTGCTGCCATTTTTATTTGGAAAGTGATATTTAGTTAATTTTTTTTGCAGATGATTAATAGATAAATTCCTCACGTCCAGAAATTTATTTTAGAATTTTTGGGGTTTCAGATCTTGCGCTAGCTACATATTACTACAGACTGTTTTGTTTTTGACAGATTCTGTTTTTCATGTGTTGTTTGCTTATTTTGATGAATCTATGGCTAGTAAAATAATTTATAAACCATAGAGAAGTTGGAATACAGTAGGTTTAGCACCAATATAAATAAATAATGATTTCATTACAGTACCTTGAAGTGGTCTTTTGTTTTCTTTCGCTAACGGAGCTCACGAGATTTTCTACTTTAAGTTTTGTGTTGTGAAGTTTTCAAGTTTTGGGTAAAGATTTGATGGATTATGGAACAAGGAGTGGCAAGAGACTAAGCTTGGGGATGACCATGGCACCCCCCAAGATAATCTAAGGACACCTAAAAGCCAAAGCTTGGGGATGCCCCGGAAGGCATCCCCTCTTTCGTCTACTTCTATCGGTAACTTTACTTGGAGCTATATTTTTATTCACCACATGATATGTGTTTTGCTTGGAGCGTCTTGTATGATTTGAGTCTTTATTTTTTAGTTTACCACAATCATCCTTGCTGTACACACCTTTTGAGAGAGACATACATGATTCAGAAATTATTAGAATACTCTATGTACTTCACTTATATCTTTTGAGTTATATAGTTTTGCTCTAGTGCTTCACTTATATCTTTTAGAGCACGGTGGTAGATTTGTTTTATAGAAACTATTGATCTCTCATGATTCACTTAGATTATTTTGAGAGTCTTAAATAGCATGGTAAATTGCTTAAATAATCATAATATGCTAGGTATACAAGATTAATAATAAAACTCTCTTATGAGTGTGTTGAATACTATGAGAAGTTTGATACTTGATAATTGTTTTGAGATATGGAGATGGTGATATTAGAGTCATGCTAGTTGAGTAGTTGTGAATTTGAGAAATACTTGTGTTAAAGTTTGTGATTCTCGTAGCATGCATGTATGGTGAACCGTTATGTGATGAAGTCGGAGCATGATTTATTTATTGATTGTCTTCCTTATGAGTGGCGGTCAGGGACGAGCGATGGTCTTTTCCTACCAATCTATCCCCCTAGGAGCATGCGCGTAATACTTTGCTTTGATAACTTGTAGATTTTTGCAATAAGTATATGAGTTCTTTATGACTAATGTTGAGTCCATGGATCATACACACTCTCACCCTTCCACCATTGCTAGCATCTCTAATACCACACACCTTTCGCTGGTATCATACACCCACCATATACCTTCCTCAAAACAGCCACCATACCTACCTATCATGGCATTTCCATAGCCATTCCGAGATATATTGCCATGCAACTTTCAACTGTTCTGTTTACTATGACACACTCCATCATTGTCATATTGCTTTGCATGATCATGTAGTTGACAGTGTATTTGTGGCAAAGCCACCGTTCATAATTCTTTCATACATGTCACTCATGAGTCATTGCATATCCCGGTACACCGCCGGAGGCATTCATATAGAGTCATATCTTGTTCTAAGTATCGAGTTGTAATTCTTGAGTTGTAAGAAAATAAAAGTGTGATGATCATCATTATTAGAGCATTGTCCCAGTGAGGAAAGGATGATGGAGACTATGATTCCCCCACAAGTCAGGATGAGACTCCGGACGAAAAAAAACATGCCATAAAAAAGGCCCAAATAAAAAAATGAGAGAAAAAGAGAGAAGGGACAATGCTACTATCCTTTTACCACACTTGTGCTTCAAAGTAGCAGCATGATCTTCATGATAGAGAGTCTCCTTTGTTATCACTTCCATATACTAGTGGGAATTTTTCATTATAGAACTTGGCTTGCATATTCCAATGATGGGCTTTCTCAAAATGTCCTATGTCTTCGTGAGCAAGCAAGTTGGATCCACACCCACTTAGTTTCTTTTTGAGCTTTCATATACTTATAGCTCTAGTGCATCCGTTGCATGGCAATCCCTACTCACTCACATTGTTATCTATTGATGGGCATCTCCATAGCCCGTTGATACGCCTAGTTGATGTGAGACTATCTTCTCCCTTTTTGTCTTCTCCACAACCACCATTCTATTCCACCTAAAGTGCTATGTCCATGGCTCACGCTCATGTATTGCGTGAAAATTGAAAAAGTTTGAGAACACCAAAAGTATGAAACAATTGCTTGGCTTGTCATCGGGGTTGTGCATGATTTAAATACTTTGTGTGGTGAAGATAGAGCATAGCCAGACTATGATTTTGTAGGGATAACTTTCTTTGGCCATGTTATTTTGAGAAGACATAATTGCTTAGTTAGTATGCTTGAAGTATTATTATTTTTATGTCCATATTGAACTTTTGTCTTGAATCTTTCGGATCTGAATATTCATACCACAATTAAGAAGAATTACATTGAAAATATGCCAAGTAGCATTCCACATCAAAAAATTTGTTTTTATCATTATCTACTCGAGGACGAGTAGGAATTAAGCTTGGGGATGCTTGATACGTCTCCAACGTATCTAGAATTTTTGATTGCTCCATGTTATATTATCTTCTGTTTTGGACATTAATGGGCTTTATTATCCACTTTTATATTATTTTTGGGACTAACCTATTAACCGGAGGCCCAACCCAGAATTACTATTTTTTTGCCTATTTTAGGGTTTCGAAGAAAAGGAATACCAAACGGAGTCCAAATGGAATGAAACCTTCGGGAACGTGATTTTTGGAACGAACAAGACCCAGGAGACTTGGACCCTACGTCAAGCAACCAACAGGGAGGTCACGAGGTAGGGGGCGCGCCTACCCCCCCAGGCGCGCCCACCCTCGTGGGCCCCCTGTTGCTCCACCGACGTACTTCTTCCTCCTATATATACCTACGTACCCCCAAACGATCAGATACGGAGCCAAAATCCTAAATCCACTGCCGTAACTTTCTGTATCCACGAGATCCCATCTGGGGGCCTGTTCCGGAGCTCCGCCGGAGGGGGCATCGATCACGGAGGGCTTCTACATCAACACCATAGCCTCTCCGATGAAGTGTGAGTAGTTTACCTCAGACCTTCGGGTCGATAGTTATTAGCTAGATGGCTTCTTCTCTCTTTTTGGATGTCAATACAAAGTTCTCCCCTCTCTTGTGGAGATCTATTCGATGTAATCTTCTTTTGCGGTGTGTTTGTTGAGACCGATGAATTGTGGGTTTATGATCAAGTTTATCTATGAACAATATTTGAATCTTCTCTGAATTCTTTTATGTATGATTGGTTATCTTTGCAAGTCTCCTCGAATTATCAGTTTGGTTTGGCCTACTAGATTGATCTTTCTTGCAATGGGAGAAGTGCTTAGCTTTGGGTTCAATCTTGCTGTGTCCTTTCCCAGTGACAGTAGGGGCAGCAAGGCACGTATTGTATTGTTGCCATCGAGGATAACAAGATGGGTTTTTCATCATATTGCATGAGTTTATCCCTCTACATCATGTCATCTTGCTTAAGGCGTTACTCTGTTCTTGTGAACTTAATACTCTAGATGCATGCTGGATAGCGGTCGATGTGTGGAGTAATAGTAGTAGATGCAGGCAGGAGTCGGTCTACTTGTCTCGGACGTGATGCCTATATACATGATCATACCTAGATATTCTCATAACTATGCTCAATTCCGTCAATTGCTCAACAGTAATTTGTTCACCCATCGTAAAATACTTATGCTCTTGAGAGAAGCCACTAGTGAAACCTATGCCCCCCGGGTCTATCTTCATCATATTAAATCTCCCAATACTTAGTTATTTTCATTGCTTTTATTTTACTTTGCATCTTTATCATAAAAATACGAAAAATATTATCTTATCATATCTATCATATCTCACTCTCGTAAGTGACCGTGTAGGGATTGACAACCCCTTATCGCGTTGGTTGCAAGAATTTATTTGTTTTGTGTAGGTGTGAGGGACTCGCGCGTAGCCTCCTACTGAATTGATACCTTGGTTCTCAAAAACTGAGGGAAATACTTACGCCACTTTGCTGCACCACCCTTTCCTCTTCAAGGGAAAACCAACGCAAGTGCTCAAGAGGTAGCAAACTGGTCTATCAAATTGTTGTGTCTTCATCGAGCCCACCTGGTTTCAAATTCCTCATCCCTACCTTTATTTTATTCTGCTGATGAAGAATTTGTGATCTACCCTATGTCAAATTTGAATTGAAGTCTTTCATCATGCTTTCATTTCTTAAGTCCGTCTTCTTCATGCTTGTATGCTCGTATGATTGCATGTTCTTCATCTATATGTATCTTGTATGCATGATTTTCACTTATGTGATGAACTAGTAGCCTCGTGTTTCTATTTCTTCACTCTGATCTTCATCAAATTCTTCAAAGTTTGACGAATTTCTAAAAATCTTCCATTCAGCCTCCTCTGGGAGTAAACCCGCGCTTTTAGCTTCCTCATAAAGGTGGCCTCATTTTCGTTAGGTACCGGGTTAGAACAAAAAAATTTAATTTGTACAATTTACCTCTATGGAAATCTTCAAACATCTTCATGATATCCCTGTTAATCAATTCCTAGAAATGCTGGAAGAAGAGGAAATGGATGCTATTAGAGCCGACTACCTCATTTGCATATGAATTAAAAATAACTTTTTGGCCGCAGCCTCTGAGGAAGGTGCTTGAAGTAGCTCGTTCTCAGTAGCTTGGACCTTCTCATCAAGACTAAAAAAAATTAGGGTTTAAACTAAAGCCTTTCATTCCTACAGCTTCAAGGAGGTCTTTATAGAAATCACAAGCTACCCCCAGGCGCCTGGATTTGGCCTAGTGGCTCATTTCATGTACACATCATCCTCGTATTTTACTTCTTTCCGAGCTTCTGAAAATATATTTTCTTCACAAATTTTTATTCCTCGTTTGATAGCTCTTCTGATGATTTCCTTGGCAATTTTGTACATCATAAAATAAACTCAAGGGAAATGATCCAAATGTGATTAAATGTGTATAAAAGTAGACTATTTATCCTCTAAAATTTTGTTGCAAAATGCATGTATTAGTGTTAAGAAAGGGCGAGAGACTCCTGGATCTCTTAGGGTTGCTACTAGCACCACATCGATACCCACTCCGGGAAAGGAGAGGGAGTTCAGGGATGCTGACACGTGCATGGGGGGGGGGGAGTGGTGCTGATTCTCATCAGAGTTGGGGAAAGAGGTAGAGGTGGGGCAGTAGAGGGGAATGTACGATGTACGGTGGAGTCGTGAGAGAGGTCATTCTCCGACTTTGGTTATGTGGGACTGCCCAACATGACCTAAGTTAGCAATTTGGCGTAATTAATGTAGACCAAAACAAGATGGTTTGGACATTAGAATTACTTCATAACCCATCTATGAACAAATTTGTAACGGTAAAAAATAACCTTCATCATCGAGCATCTCTACGCCAACGAGGAATATTTTAGCGTCATCAAATCAATTAATTCATCACAAACCGAAAGAAGACGCAAAGAAACAATAGAGTAGCAGCATCAAGCGAATGGGTAACTGTACGCATGAGTGCACCACCGAGTATCCACCTGCAGTCAATGCAAGGATCACCACGTCGGATCCATGACCTCCATGCGCTTGGGATGACGAGCACACCAAGCCCACACCCCATGGCCACTAGAGAACAAGGGTACTCGAATCCATGTACTCTGTCAGCCCGAGTCGACGAGGGAGACTACAAATCGGACACCCCGACAATAGCGTTCATGGAAACAAACCCCTCCTCTTCTCCCCCGTCGCACCTTCCCGTCACCACTCCGGCCTACTAGCCAACGACTAGGCTAGAACGAACGCCGGTTCGATCCCATCTAGGCAAGCGAGATTGAGAGACACAAGGAGGCGTGACGAGAAAGAGAGAGAGATGAGCTAGCATGTACTCCCTCCGTCCTAAAAATAAGTGTCTCTAAAAAAAGTGTCTCAAGGGAGTAGATCGGTGGGTCCGCTTGCCCTGTATTTCTTATGTACATCGATCCATACCTTTTTTTTTACAAAACTAGAAAAGGACACACTTCCTGAGGTATTTGGACGGTCCAGATTAAGGCAGCAGGTGTGATCCCGGTGCCAAATCGCTGCTCTAAACGGGAATCAGTTTTATTCAGTTTTTTATTCCGGCTGAAAAGACACACATAGCCTAGTCCCTGCTGCAACGCCAATCATTCATCGGTGCGTCAGTCCCTCCGAGTTAAACGCCGACGTGACCAAAATGCTGGTACCCAGGCTGCGACGTCCCGAACAACCGCGGGGGCAGGCCCGTCATTTCGCGCCTCCCCGTCGCCCATGGCTATATCATCCGCCCTCGTCATGGCCCTATCCCCGTCCCTGTCCCTGCAGATGAACACACACACACACCCAGCGATAAAACTAAAAATTCAATTTTTGTTTTATTAAAAAAGAACAGACGAAAATAGAAACAAAAAGCGGTTGCGGGAGAGGATAAATCCCAGAACGGGGAGCGGAAAATAGTCGGAAAATATTAATCATTTCTTCCCGCTGTCCGCAAGGGAGAGAAAAAGGGCAGGCTTTCCCCCGTCCCTTATATTTTCCGGGGGGATCCATCTCCGTTCTGCTTGGGCGGCGTCTTCTGAGGCGCAGGCTTTCCCCCCCTCCGCTCTACCCCGGCGGCCGATTCGCCCCGCCTCGCTCGGCCCTCCAGGTGCGTCCCGTCCCGCCCCCTGTTTCCGCTCTGTTTTGGCGGATTTTTCCCTGATTTTTTCGCGTTGGGTAATGGTGATCTGTCGAATTAGGGGCAGATCTGGGCGACGGGCGGGCCGGGACGGTGGGTTCTAGGGTTTGGGGCGCGTGGCTCGGGTGAATTGGTTGCGTGCGCGTGCCCGATTTGTTGAGGGGAAAAGCGCGTTCTTTCAATGATTTTCAGGGAGGGATTTTTTTTCTTCGCCCTCCTGGAAGTTTTGGTCCGCTGTTAATCATTCAAGTGTTGACTTTCTACTCGATTCGCTTTCTCCGTTGATATATGCCTGCGAATTCTACCCCGTGTTGACTTCGTTCCATTTACTGCGCATTTTCTCGTCATGTCTGCTTACAATTATTCCCTAAGTGCCCAGAAACCAGAACGGGCAGACATACGTGACGCTGGAGATATGCTGTGGTGCTAATGGAATGGAAACTGCGGAAGGCTTCTAGATTTGCAGGAATTCCTGTTGTGTTTGGCAACTGCTCTTACCATTCTGGCTCGTGTAGGAAGTTCTAGACGCGCTTGGTTGTTTGCTACATGTGCAATTCGTTTCAGTGAGACACCGTGCGTGGTTGCTGATGTTGTTGTTGCCGTGTTGTTTACAGGTCAGGGAGGCTTTTCTCCTAGGAGAGGATCAATGTCCAATTATCACGACGATCACGTCGAAGACATGGAGGATGATTATGACATGGACGACCCCGCTGAGGACATGGTTGACGCCCACCACGAGCGAGGTTTAAGAGACTCCGATTCGGAGGATGACGAGTATGCCCATTCGGTATGTCCATCAGTTGTTATTTTGTATTGTTGGGATCGCTGCAATTGGAATTAAGTCTTACGCATAAATGCAGGTCTTGCTGTGTTATCAAACGTAGATTCGCTTACGTAGTCCTCATGCTATTCGTCGTATACTAGATAGTAACATGTGGCAAAATCGGGCAGTGGTTGTTCATTCTCTTATCTGGAGAGGAATGAACAAAACGACAACATCTCATGCTTGGGAGTGTTACATAGTAAGCATGCTGCTTGTCGTATGCTACATATTAACATGGAACATGCCTGGATCAGTTATGTGAACATATAAATGACTTGATTGTAGCATTGATTGGCCATTCTCTTATTTAGAGGGGGATGAACAGAATGACAACGGTCTTACGCTTGGGAGTGTTACATAATCCTGATGCTGTTTGTCCTATACTACATATTAACATGGAGCAGACTTGGATCATTTATATGAACACATAAATGATTTGATTGTGGCATTGATTACTCATTCTCTTATTTAGAGTGGGATGACCAAAGCGACAATGGTCTCACGCTTGGGAGTGTGTATTATTTAGAGGGTTGTCTTGAGTGATGGAGCTTGTCGTTTTAGACAGTTGCACACTGTCACATGTCTTGTAGCGTCCATTTGCCTACTCTTTTTATGTACGCAGCTATCTGTTGCATGATTATGCCTCTCTTCTCATGATATCGACTTGCCATGCATATGTAAATATGCTTCCACTGGTCCGTTTATTCTGGCTTCCATTTCTAAACCACTAATTTGTTTGAACTATCGACATAGGATAAAGAAACCAGTTATTTCTCTTACCAAGTTTCTAACTTTACTTACCAATCTTCAACTTTACCAATAAGAGTTTACATATATGTGATTTATCTCCGTTGTTTCTAATTTACCGTTGTTTTAACTACATAAACCATGCTGCAGTTCTCTAAATGGTCGTTCTTCCTTGTCTGTTTAGAATGATAAGATCCCAGATACTTCGGCAGCGGATGCAAGAAAAGGGAAGGACATCCAAGGAATACCCTGGGAGAGGCTAGCTATCACAAGGGAAAACTACAGACAGACCAGATTAGAGCAGTACAAAAACTATGAGAACATTCCTAATTCTGGAGAAGCAGCAGCCAAGGTGTGTCTTGTAGAAAGTTCAGCAGCTTATGCAAAGTTTTCTGTCTGTTAACAGCTGACATGTTGTCTTGACACAGGAATGCAAACCGACTGTGAAAGGTGGAATGTATTATGAATTCAGACAAAATACTAGATCAGTAAAATCAACCATCCTACATTTTCAGGTGGGTTCATTCTGCCTCGCCACCTCTCCCAACACGCACACACATCACACAGTATATTCTGTTGCCAAATAATCATCAGATGTAATTGCTTGTGTATCTTTTCATTGGCACACCTTTCTTGATGCTCCATGATAAGATTATGATGTACTGATCACTAATGCAATCTATTCATATGTGCTAAGCTACACTATTGGCCAACATCCATTTTGATATTTTGTCTTCACAATCTTAGATGTACTATCTCCTTGAGTATATTGGAAACAAAGAATAAAGCAGCTGCAAAATTGCTAAGCTTAACTCCATATTTGAATGTTATTTTGGTCCACTACTTCATGCTTGATTGCAAATTCCAACTTCTAGTTTGAAGAAAATTGCATCGATGCTTTTAGCTGTATTGGTGTATATTAGTTTCTAAAGCTTGTATTAAAAACTTAAGTTGAATTAAACGTTTTAGAACATGAAATGCTTGCTTGAAAATTTGGAAGTTGCTTGCATGATGAAATGTATCCGTATATTAAAAAGAGAGGAAGGTGGTCCTTAACGTAAGGACCTAGGCTGGTCCTTGTATCTTTGGGGTTAATTCAAGTTACATGACTGTTTGGAGAACCTTTTACCATAGGGATTCAACTTGTTGAAAGGTGTCTGCAAGTCCTGATTATGTTTCTCTGCCTATAATCTGTGTAACCTAAGCTGTTGCTGTGTTTGATCTAACCATTTGCATTTGGTCTCAGATTCTTAATTGATGTTTTTCCCATTCCTTCCACAATTTTGATACTGTGACTTTCAAGTGCGTGAAACAATTGACATGATTTGTGCCCGCAGCTGAGAAATTTAGTATGGGCTACATCCAAGCATGACGTCTACCTAATGTCACATTACTCAGTGCTTCACTGGTCAGCGTTGAGTGGTGTGGACACTGAACTTATGAATGTCCAAGGTCATGTGGCACCAAGGGAGGTATGGTGCATGATTGTACTTTATAATCTGTCTCAATTTTTTCACATCCTGTAGAGCTTATCTTGTTCTTCTTCTATTAATGTTTGTGGATCTCTTATTTCAGAAGCACCCTGGAAGTCTATTAGAGGGGTTTTCTCAGACTCAAGTTAGTACCTTGGCAGTCAAGGACAATTTGCTGGTAGCTGGCGGATTTCAAGGGGAGCTAATCTGCAAGGTAGGTTGCCCAAAGTAACTTGAATCTATATAAATCTGCTATCTCTGGCATGGTGGCAAACTTCCATTATTTGTGATGTCAATAACATTTGTTTACTGCATGCTCACCTAGCTTCTTGCTCCTAGTGCACTATTGATTCTAACCACTAGACTAATAGCTTAAGGGATTGAGGATTTTATGGTGGGATGTTTGTGGTGAACCAATATAATCACTGATTACCTGAGTGGCTGGGACTGCACCTCAAAAGAGACTGATATTGTTGGATTAAAAGTACTTGAGTCTGCTTCTTCAAGAGTAAAATCTATAAAAAGAAGATCATGTCTGGTGTTCAATAAACTCTTTGCAAAAGAGTTGTTCTTTTCTTCATTCTGAAAATTTTGCTGAAAATCACTAACTGATGACCACTATGTCACTGTTTTTCCTTTGCTATGATTTTGCATGTGTGTGCTGAAAGTAACTAATTGATGGATGCTGGTGTGCTTGTGCTCACATGCTTAATCTTTATATAAACTCTTATTATTGATGTAATATTGATTTTTACCACTTCTGTTGATGTGGAATGCAGCACCTTGATCGAGAAGGAATAAGCTTTTGCTGTCGAACAACATATGATGATAATGCTATTACTAATGCAGTTGAGATATTCAATACTGCTAGGTAATGTGATGTCCCCGTTATTAGGTTGTGAACTTGTTGAGTGTGTGTTCATGCTAGTTCTTATTTTCCTTCCCAGTGGTGCTGTTCATTTCATGGCATCGAATAATGACTCCGGTGTAAGAGATTATGACATGGAGAGATTCCAGTTATGCAAGCACTTTCAGTTTGATTGGCCAGTAAATGTAAGTTCCTTTCTTTATTTCTACTACTTTTCTTGTCTTGTGAACCTGGAACACAATTTTTTTTACCTCTTGCTGCATATGGTTATGATCTTGTGCAGTCAATATGCTTACTTTTGGCATCTTGCTGTTGTTGAACCTAGTAAAATTAGAATAGGAGTTTTTTGTGTAAAAAGCAAAACAGGAGTGTGTGAACTGATGGTGCCTTGGTTCAAGGAAAAAAAAAAGAACTGTTGCCACAACTGACGAGATTATGATGTTCTGTCTTCTGTTCTGTTCTGAATGAGAACTGGGAAGTATGGTTAGAACATGTCGAGCAGACTAGCGAAATTTGACCTATATCTCCATTTGGCTGGCCATCTCCCCCTCTATATCTTCATTTGGCTGGCCATCTAAAAAGATTGCCCCCTCTATCTTCTACAACAGACCAGCCAAATTTCACCCTCCATATTATTACTCTCTCTCATGTATGTCAGTAATTTCTCATAACTAACAGTATATTTGTTATGGCAACATTTCTAACGATTGTATTTATAACGGCGAGATAGATATATGACGGCTATGTTTTGAACTATCTTTCGGTGCAGCTTTGCAGTTAGTGTATAGATTTCCGTACGTCTCATCGATCCGCCAGTCATTCTTTTTTTCCGTCTAGGTTTAGAAAGCTGCAGCAAATTCTATTCTCGGACATGAACAAACATTATATCAACGGCGGAAGTTATGAAAGCAAATTTATGCCACTGAATACTAAAATGGAGAGGAATATCAAGCAGCATTCACGAATCAACCATTATAGCATCACCAGTCACTCTTTATCTAGCAGCATTCATGAATCAACCACAGATGCAAATAACGTATTGGAAATTCGGAATCAAACAAGCACGATTCATTGCTGAGCCCATCAGCCCATGCTCACAGAGAACTCAAACACACATCTCTTGCATCTCTCATGACACCCACAATCCCCATTGATCTGTCCTCTGTGGCTCGTGCGACCAAAGCGCATGCATCTCCGCCTACCAAATTCAACAGCAGCTGCCAGGGCCATTAACACAGCAGGCCACAACAGCATGCTCCGCTCTGTGTAGGATGTACCCCACCCGAGCTGCATCGCTACTGCCACCTCCACTCTCGCATCCTGGCCACCACCCCTCGTCATCCACCACAAGCAACATCAAGAAGCACCTCATCCATATCCTCCCGTCGGCCACTCCTTGTCCACATCCAAGCACTTCCTCATCCACCAACTCCTGTCCATCTCACTCTTAGGCCCTAATCCAGATCATCCCAATCGCTTGCTTCCCTTGCTGCCTGTCCGCCACCACCACCAACCTGCAGGGCCGTCATGCAGCCACCGTCTCTCCACCTGTGCTAGGAAGGAGAGGGGAGGAGGTGGATCCTACCTTTGAGGTGGGGACGGAGCTGTCGACCGTTGTGGCGGGAGTGAAGCATCCGAATGTGGTGGTTGAGCTCCAAACGGGGACAGAGGGCCCCACTCGGCACACGCCAGATGGCGTTTGTCCAGGCCAGGATGGATGGATCCAAAGATGGTGAGCCAGTGGGCGCGCGTGGCTGCTGGAGGAAGATCTTTCCTACTTTTGCTATTTTTTGCATGTAGCTTGTGTGATAGAGCAGCTGCTGGAGATGCTCTTACATTTGTGCTAATAGGCATCCTTCAGGATTAATCTTGCACATGGGCGTGTGGCTGGTGGTGGAAGGTCTTTCCTACTTTTGCTATTTTTTGCATCTAGCTTGTGTGATAGAGAAGCTGCTGGAGGCGGTCTTACATTTGCGCCAATAGGCATCCTTCAGGATTAATCTTGCACGTTTACGTGTGGCTGCTGGAGGAAGGTCTTTCCTACTTTTGCTGTTTCTGGCGTCTAGCTTGCGTGATACAGCAGCTACTGTAGATGCTTTTACATTTGCGCTAATAGGCATACTTCAGGATTAGTCTTGCATGGTTGCTGGAGGAAGGCCTTTCCTACTTTTGCTATTTTTTTGCATCTAGCTTGTGTGATAGAACAGCTGCTAGAGATGCTCTTACATTTGCACTAATAGACATCCTTCAGGTTTAATCTTGCACATGCCAACCAAAGAAACCTCTTTTTTTTCTTCCTTTTTGTGGCTTGCTCCCTTTTCGACATTGTATTGATAGTAAATGGAGCAAAACACCATGTATACGCTCGTTATATATCATAATTAATGAAATGCTCTTGCTTTACTCTGACCCTATACTGTTGTTTTGTTGGTGCAGCATACATCTCTGAGTCCTGACGGGAAGCTTGTTGTTATTGTGGGGGACGATCCTAATGGTTTACTTATTGATGCCAATTCAGGAAAGGTATACGATCCCAGGCATAAAACACCAGATGTTCACCAAACCCTGATTAATATTTCAAATTAAAACGCTGATACCATGTGTGATTAAGCGGGTGCACCTGTTTTGTACTCTGGACACAGACTCTTCATTCCATGAAAGGTCATCACGACTTCTCATTTGCATCAGCCTGGAGCCCTGATGGCCGAACGTTTGCTACTGGGAACCAAGACAAGACATGCCGAATCTGGGATGCGAGGAACCTATCAAAAGCAGTCCATGTATTGAAGGGTAACCTTGGAGCTATCAGATCAATCCGGTTTACGTCGGATGGGCAGTTCCTGTCGATGGCGGAACCAGCGGACTTTGTCCATATCTTTGACGTGAAGAGCGACTACAACAGAAGGCAAGAGCTGGACTTCTTCGGCGAGATATCTGGGATGTCTTTCAGCCCCGACACAGACTCCCTCTTCGTCGGCGTGTGGGATAGAACATATGGTAGCCTCCTCCAGTTTGGGCGTCTGTATAACAATTGGTACCATGACTCGCTGCTTTGAGGCTAAAGCGGAGCGGATGTCGGGCCTGCATGTCTGTCCCCCCACAGCTGCACTGAATCTCGCAGCATAAGTTAGGTGTCTCCCTGAAATCGGAATTTCTCGAGTTGACCTGCATAATTCAAATTAATAAATGTTGTATCCTTGTATGTGTATATAAACAAATGTACAGATGCCTATAGCCTGTGTGCCGGGGTAGAGCGCATCTCATCATATATGTTTAGGTTCCAGTTAGTTGTAAGGCATATTGACTCAAGTCGAGTGACGCTGTGAACATTGTCGTCGATGATGTTGTGACTTGTACGATGAACGACATCCGCTTACTTGCGTCATGTTCTGTCTGTTAATTGTATGTACTTGTCTTGTTGGTCAGAATCTGTGCTATGGTGGAGGCTCCTGTTAGTTTGAGTGGAAGTCTGGTTTGGTGGTGCTTGTCATACGGAGCGGACGACATGGCTTTGCCTCTGGCTCTAGTTTTGACTGGTCGATCTCGGCCTTGTTGATGTGTGTGCGAGGTTTGTGTTTCTCGACTCTATCTGGTTAATTAGATTTTGTCCTTCTCTAGGATCTCTAGCGTTTTCTTAAGAGGGCAGCGGTTTGCTTTGCATTGTGGTCAGACAGTGTCTTCTGATCTACACTAGCAAGATGCCCGTGCATTGCACGGAACATCAAGATGCATTTTTTTTATAAATACTTGTTGTGATTGACCCATGCGGGAGTAATCCCATGTGTAAAAACTAATGATATGTCGAGAAGGAGAAGAGATAAGGTGAGGAGTGGGGTGTGGTGGTGGTGGTGGTTGGTGGTTGGACTAAGCAGAGGCATGAGGATGGGCATGGAGATGTCAGATTGTTCCAGAGACTTCCTGTTTTAATTGCTCAACAATGAAGTTGTGGGAGATAGGATGAACGAGAGAAGGCTTTATCTGCAAATGTGAAGAGAAGTGTGGGTATTTCTTTGTAAAATTGCCATAGTATGTTTTTTATCCGTCAGATATAGATCAAACGGTCTATATTGCAAGATGACACACACGTGATCACACCAACTTGGTATTTTTTAACGAAATATGTATATGGCAACCGTGTGGCAGATTGCGAAACTGCCACACGCATCCAGCGCCGTCAGTTCCCTCTCGATCTCCTTCCTTTCCCGCACGACCTCCTGATTTTTTCCGTTTCCCGCATGACTCCCGATCTCCTTCCTTTCCCGCACGTCCTTCCCCACCAACCTCCCCTGATTTCCTTCTATTTTCGTAATCGTCAATTATGGCCCTACGTGCCTTCCTGATTTTTGGCAAAAATAATGCTTGGACTAGGATTTGATCTCTGGTTTGCAGGTAATCAACAAAAGGAGCTTACCACCTCACCTATGAAACTCATTGTTGAACAAGCTAGGGCAAATACTGTTTTTGACATGTTTTTGCCTTTAATATGTTAGCACTGAAAAACTTTTTGTTTCAAGCATCGTGGTAACTTTGATCATTGGGAATAAATGCACGATAACATTCACGCCATTGACCTGATAATTTAGATACAAACATCGTGGTAACTTTAACCATTGGGGAAGACAAATGTGAAAAGATATCCGATAATTTATGTGTAAATATATGGTAATATACGCAGCGCACATCTAATAATTGAGGTAGAAACACCATGGTAACTTTAACCGTAGGGAATATTTTTTTGAAAAGATACTCCGGTATCTTCTGTGTAAATAGCACGGCAGTATACCTTCCTCTCCTGGCATTTTTATGTGTATATAGCATGAAAACATATGCACTGCGATAACTAAACACCATGATAAGTTTTTG
>NC_041390.1:528746305-528756287 GCF_002162155.2 Triticum dicoccoides | reverse complement strand
GGGGGGGGGTGAATTTGTTGCTGAAACATACCCCTGATAATTTTTGTGTAAATAGCATGATATTTTAACCACTACGGGCTTGATAGGTTACCTAGAATCACCATGATAACTTTTTGTTCCGGGAAAAAGTTGTTCAAAACATCCCCAATAATTTTTGTGTAAATAACATGATAATATAAGCACTGCATAACCGATAACTTGCAATATAAACATGATGGTAACTTTTTACCAAAGGAAAATAAGTTGTTAAAAACATACACTCACCTCGCGCGTGGGCCTTTTGGATGAACACAACACATGGCGTGCCACAGGAAAGTCACATAATGTTTAATGTCATGAGGGACACACGTGCTATAGGCGTGATAAGTTACGCAAAAACATCGTGATAATTTTTGACCTACGGAAAAAGCTACCGAAACACACCCAGGTTTTTAGGTGCAAGTATCATGATAATATACAAACTGTAGACCCGGTAACTCATGTACAATCCCCCATGGTAACTTTGACCGGGGGGAGGTTGATACCATGGTAACTTTGTCCTGAGGAGAAATCATGTGGTAGACGTGAAGAAGTGACTGTTTTCTCGGAGGTGGGCGCCCGAGATGTGCAGGAGAAGCAAGTTTTTCGGGCGAGCCTACGGGATCGTTTGGGAGAAGGCGAGGTCAAAGGACGAGGGATCGTGTGATACTTTAAAATGAAAGAAGTAGAGGTGTGTCAGTTTTGCTTATATGGCACACGTGTGCCAAATATCATAGTCTTTTTTTAATAAGAGTAGAGATACTTTCTAGCCACAGCCTTTCTACAAGTTATTGGATTTCAATAAGTTTATGCTGAGACGGAGGTCCGAAGGCCACATTGTTTGCTCACAGCATGGCAATGATGCATTTAGAAGGAAGAAGATTTCGGCATCTTTTACAGTGTCAGAAAATGTTTTATATTTTGAAATAGATAAAGTATCTTTAAATTTCTGCAAAGACATTTTTAAAAAGTCTATACTACTTAATACATGGTCTTTTGACCTTCTGAAAAAGAAAATCGAGCTATTTTTTCTTTGCTTCGCTGCGATGGTGCAGTGGAAACTAGCCCGTGCACCTATCTCGGAGACTCGGAGGTGTGGTCTGACGCAGCGTTGTGTTTCCACAAGTCGAGGCGCCGAAGCCATCGATGGATCCATATATAAAGCACCCAAGCTGGCCCGGAGAGCCAGCGTACGTAGATTTGCTCGCACCGCAAAGTTGGCAGCCACTCCACGGAGCCGACCATGCCGCAGTCTGGCCGGGCGATGAGGCGCATCCGCAAGGAACTGGAGCTGCTCTGGATCGACCCCCCGGCCTTCTGCCGGCCCGGCCCGGCGCCCGTGACGGACCTGTTCCACTGGGAGGTGGTCATCGACGGCCCCCACGGCAGCCCCTACGCCGGCGGCACCTTCCCCGTCGGCGTCGCCTACCCCAAGGACTACCCCTTCCACCCCATCAAGCTCACCTTCAGAACCAATGTGAGTCGGCCGGCACTGGCCTCTAGCTGCATGCATGCTTCATCCATAAAAGATCGACCGATCGATCGGCATCTGTACGTATGACCGCGCCAAAACGATCGATTGGTCAATTGCTCATAGTAATATCTATTGGAAAACGCTTGAAAACAGCCGACTTATTTTAACGCGAAGCATCCGTCGCCTGCTGCGCCGTCCCATGAATGCTTGCTTGCGATTCCTTGTGAGCACGCTGCGAGCTTGATTTGACTTTTCAGCGCACCCATGACACTGTAACTACTGTAATTACTAATCCTGTGCATGCTGATAGCTACTCGCTGTTATTACGACAAAATTGGGAAAAAAATTGGGTGGAGACGGGCTGCAAACCTCCTCCCGTGCGTACCCGCTCTAATCTATCGCCACCTGTCGTACCAATGCATCTCACGGCATCCGCTCGCGCCCGCTGTAGCGCTCCTTTCTTCGGCTCGATTCTGTCGCTCCCGGCGCTTCCGCTCGGCTCGATTGGTAAGCTGCTATATCGGCTCAAGAAACCGAACACAATCCCCATCTTGTTCCACGTCCAGCGGACAGCCAAGGCCGAGCGATGCCGACGGAGCGAGGTGGCGGCGCCCACGGAGAGCGGCGGCGACGGCGGACCAGGAGGCACCATGGGCACCTATGCCCACGACTCCACGAGTGATGCGTGTCCGTGGGAGAGCTGCTCAAACTGTTGGCGTCAGAAGACCTAGATCAGATGGCAGCCGCCTTGGCGGGCGAAGTTGGGCCTGGAGGCGCCCTTGCTGGCTCACGGCGTGCAGCGCCCGCTCAGCGAGTATGTGCGTGCATGGCGCCGGCGTGCTCTCGTAGCTTGAGCTCGCTCGATATGATATCCGTGTTCACCAACTGAATGAATTCAGTTTCCGATTGAAAAGAAGAGTAGCTTTTCACTGATGAACCAGCGCCTTCCATAATAGTTTGATTTTCTAGCTTTGTGGTCGTTGCAATTTTCTTGTCAACGGGTATCACAATTGTAATATCCTCTCTCCATAGAGCATGGCTATAATAGTTGAGCGAGTATAATTTTCAGATTTCAACTTTGTATGATATTACACTGCATTTCTATTATCAATAAGCAAAATAGTTTCCCTTTTATTGCAGCAGCTGTTCATGTCCGTTTCCTGGATTGCATTGTTATGTGCTCTATGTTGCCGATACCATCACATGCAACTTGTTTGTGTTCCACAAAGCCTCCTACAGTTTAGATGTCAGAGTTTTTTTAACTTCTCCTACACAATATTATTTCTGCATTATCATGGCCTGCTATGAGGTCTGAAAAGATGCTCGCTGACGTTCTGCTCAATGGATTGCAAGGAAGCATGTTCTTTTGGTTACAACATACTTTCTTCAGTGAATTTCAAGATTCAGAAACTTATAATGAAAATAATAATGATGCTCTATTGTAAATTGATCAGAATTATTGACTGTAATTTTTCTGATCTGTAAAAGGATAGATTCTTGCAAATGGATTCAAATTGGACTGAAATTTAAACACCAATGAGTAGCATTCTAGTAAAGCATCCCTATGAGAATAAATAGATAATCCTGTAGATATTACAAAGCAAGGTTCCATATTTTCATGATTTGGCACTCCATCAGAATGATAGAGCAAATTGTTCTCGAAAGCATATGGAAAATCGTCAAACTTCAACCATGTCACACTCACATGTTAAAACAGAAAACATGCTACAGGTCCAGAACTGCTATTTATCGAAATGTAACTTTCTAACGGACGAGGACAATGTGGCTTCTTGTTGAACTCCATGTAGAAGACTTGTAAATCCGCCTTGGACGAAAGGAGCAGGCATGGCCGAAGGCTGCCCGTACACATCTGTTGAGAATGTTAGCATGGATGCATTAACATATCCGCCTTCAATAAACGGAGAAGCCATGGTCGAAGGCTGACCATACAAGTCACTTGATAATGTTGGCATTGAGGCAGTAGCATATCCGCCTTGGATCACGGAAGAACCTATGGTCGAAGGTTGCCAATGAACATCATTTGCAAAGTTTTTCATAGCGTCGATGCTACTAGCATTAAGGTCCTACATCATGGAAGATGAAAAAGTTTAAAACAACAGATTAAATACAATATGAAAGGAAAATAATGAGTACAAGGCATGTCTTACGATCAATTCATTTGGATCATTGTGTTCCTCTCTATTTTCTGTTGCATTCTTTGGATCTTCTCCTATAGTCAGACATACAAAAAAAATGACTATAGAAACATATACTGGATTATAGCTTTGCTAGATTGGGTACAATCGATCAATACCTTTCTTTTTAGAATTTTTCTTTTTATTTCCTTTCTTCCTTTCAAGAGAGATTTTTGATCGTTTACTCTTTGCGCCTTTTACCACCGGAGGCACTCTAAATGATACAATACCTTTTAATGTCTCTGCAACACACTCAGTCGAAACTAGCGGAACCTCGTTGGATTTTTCTTTCATCTTGCTAAGAGAATTATCTGCTTCCAAGTCCAACTTATCTATGGCTTTCTCCAAATCATCAAGAAGCTCTTTCACTGTCGAACATTTCAATGCAACAGATGTTGCCTTCCGTGAGATACGGGCCGCTTGTATTTTCAAATTTTCCGTATCAGTTCCTTGCTTATCAATATAGAAGCCTCTCTTTGCATATTTTGTCCATCTGTTTAGTATATATTGCGATGGCAAAATGAACACATCGTTCATGTTGAAGACTTTGAGAGCATGCTTGCACAACAAACCTATCAGATATGCATTTCATATTTTATCAGCTTGTATTAAAAATCATATTGCAATAAAAAATGTGTACACATACCTATGGATTCAAACTTTCTGCAACAACATGTAACAGTCATATCTGTACTGTTGAATACAACTGTTGCTCCATGCTCGCTGCGCATATGTGTAACCATATATGTGAAGATTGGCCCTTCATTTGTTAGCAGTTTACACGAGAATGTGAATTGCATTTTAAATTCTTTCTCAAACTCGGAATACATCCTACTTGTATATGATTCAGCCGCGGTCTTCAACAATGGTAAACTGCTATAAGTAACCGGGCTCTTTCGACGCGAACTAAAATCTTCATCCAACTCATTCTCGCGAAGGCTCGCTGAAACCTTGTCACACTCTACAAGGAGTTCGGAAAGACCAAGTTTCCTACGGAATCTTTTCTTAAAGACATTATTCATTCCTTCGCTCCTTTGAGTCGAGTTCATATCAGCTGTAAATGAGTCACGATAAATTGCAGCCCACTTTCCCCTCAATTCATACAATTTTGCCATCCATTCATTGTCCTCAAGGTTATACTCCTCCAACAATTCTTGCCACTTCCTCTTGAAGATACATTCAGATCTGTCTTCATAGACACATCTCTTAAAATCCGGTAGAAACTTCTCAGGATGCTTATGAATTACATGCCCGAGATGTTTAGCAGCATTTAGATAGATGTGCCACAAGCAAAGACGATGGCTTGTATATGGAAATACATAAGCAATTGCTCCGTCCATGGCCCTGTCTTGATCAGTAAAAATTGTGCTTGGATGCTTGCCTGACATTGCCGCGAGAAATGTCTCAAATAGCCAAACAAATGAATCAATGGACTCATTAAATATCAGTGCAGCCCCAAATATTACCGTCTGCTTGTGATGATTGGCACCAAGGATTGGAGCGAAAGGCAATTCGAACTTATTGGTATCAAACGTGGTGTCAAATGATACAACATCACCAAAGCATGCGTAATCCATAATGGACTGACCATCTGCCCAAAAAAAATTAGCTATCTGACCATCCTTCTCATCTACTTGAATCGCATAAAAAAATGTTGGATCCTCCCTCTGCTTATTCCTCAAGTATTCTAACAATGTTTTTGCATCATTGGATTCTAAATACTTCTTCCTTTCCTTACCAATCTCATTATTGCAATCCATTTTTGAGAATGGCACTTTGTCAGACTCCTCCATAGAATGCTACCATGAAATCATACACCTGAGATGGCTTCATCCCAGCTTCACGTATCTGGCCAATTAGCGCTCTGTCGGCTTCTACAACACGTCGTTGGGACCTCAACTTGTGTGACTTATTGGGACTAGCAAGATAATGATTGTGATCTGTTACAACCTTTTGCACTGTCCAAATCCCCTCTCTACTGACACTAAATTGAACACGAGCCTGACAACCTGTTCTTGTAGTGGCCTTTGATGATTCGGTTTCTCGTTCTCCTTGATTACTGCAAACTATATATTTCTGGTATATAGTTTGATCTTGGCGGCGCTTTGTCTGGCTCTTTCTGATACTAAACCCAATCTTGCTGGCATACGTGTTGTACATGTCGTATGCTTTCTGCTCTGAATCGAATGACTTTCCCACTTCGGGAACAATCAAAGCTTGCCCAACTTTATCAACCACCTACAATAAAAAGTGTTGAGAATTAAAATTACATTACCACAATGTAAAATATATATTATGTTCTTCTTCACAACACATTAATTTTACATTAGGTGCGTCATGGACGGAATACTTTGTTTTGAATAAGCTATTGTACTATCAAGCCAAATATGAGCAAATCATTGTTTACAAAATTATTAATATGTCATCCCCAAATTGTTCATTACAGAGAAACATCTTATCTTGACTTCCTGATCTAGCTTTTGGCATGACAATGTACTGTAATGTACTATACACATGCAAGCTGAGATTGTTGTAAGGGACAATCTCAAAGAACCAGGCAACAACCATACCTGTTGTATCTCCTCTCTGTCAGCTCCACGACCACTGTCGATCACATCGTCCTCCTGGCCTCTTTCTCCAGTCATGTTGGTTGTGTCATACTCCTGATCTTCTGTTACGTGCGGTGGCGGCAAGTCTATGTCGCATGTTGCTGCCTCCGATGCCACTGTCGACAGCGGGCTGTACGAGGTGGAGCAGCGGCCGTCCTCATCCGCATGGTTTACATGATCCAAGGCGGCGATAGTGCCGGACTCCGGCGTGGTGACTCCCGTGCTTCTCGATGGAGGCAACACTTCACGCAGCGGGTGCACGACCCGGGGCGGCCATGGCTCTCGTTCCGGGCCGATGCAGCCATGGGAGAGAGAGGGCGGCGAGGCGTTCTGGCGTGGTGCGGCCATCCCCGACTCAGGGATCCCACGCCCACCAGTCCGATCGCGTGGTGTTGGAGAAGAGGGCTCCGATCGCTCAGCCATGGAAATTTCGATTATTGCGGAAGTGATTGATACGAGCCGCGTGGTTGTTTCCTGGAGCCGATGCGAGGTACTCGAGCCGAGAAACATACGCGCAGGGGCGGATGAGAGGCTAGCGTTAGATGGAGAGCAGGGACAGGTGGCGTTAGATTAGAGCGGGTACGCACGGGAGGAGGTTTGCAGCCCGTCTCCACCCAATTTTTTTCCCAAAATTGGAGTACCGTTGTTACTCCCTTAACTCTACAAATTAAGGCATAAATAAGGACAGGTATTTAGTGGTCAAATTGTGTCTATTTTTTTTAATTTAAAAATATTTAGATCGATTTAGGCTCGCACCAATGGACAATATTTAGCAGCCAAATAGGAACTGATATTTAGCGGCCAAATGATTATGTTTCATGTGGGGCCCGTCGACCGCTCTTCCATCTTAATTTTATTTTCATTTGGAAACTCCATTTTCGCATGTTTTTTATCGCCGACCCTTGCCTTTGTTTTCTGCATCAAGAAAGGTTGTCTGGTGCCTGCTTCTCCAAAGGTTGGTGGCTACTAGCTAGTGACGTTGTGACGGCGGCCAATGATGTTGCTCCAGTTGCGGTGTTGCGAGGCAATCCGAGTGAATGTTACAATGCAGCATCAGTTGTTGTTGCGAGGTCATCGGAGTTGCTACGACAAGTGTTGCGACGGGGCGGCTGCGCCACTGCGAGCTAGTATTGCGAGGACACCACCGTGCTTATACCCGGTGTTGCGAGGACGCGGATGCAGTATTACCTGGTATTGCGAGCAACCACTGTCATGTTTGTGAAACATGTTGAAAGCTAGTGTCGTGGGAGCGCCGCCATACTACGAGGCATGCTAAAGCCAATGCTACGAGGGGCGTCTCCATGCTATGAGAGTGACGTCGGTGCTGCGAGGCGATGTTGTGATGGGAGTCGCAATGCTATAGGGACTATCGTCGTGTCGCGAGGCACACTACAAGCAAATATTGAGAGCCATGCTATGGGAGCGTCACTGATATTGTGAGCCATGTTGCGAGTGGTGACCAGATGTTGTGAGGGGGAGGCGCGGGTAGGGGAATCATGGGATGTATTGAGCACGAGACACACCGTGTGTGATTCGATGACTGGCCACGTTGCAAGTGGCGACCAGATGTTGTGAGGGGGAGGCACGGGTGGGGGAATCATGGGATGTATTCAGCACGAGACACACAATGTGTGATTTGATGACTGACCACGTTGCAAGTGGAGGGCATGCTGGTTTCAAGCCAAGACGCCGATGCTATAAGGACCGGCCACCGCAACTGCAAGCCTTGAGACGTAATGCTGCAAGGGCCGAAAAACATCGGCCAGACGTCCGCTCCTGCGAGGCCATTTAGTGACGTTGTGAGTCGTTGCTGCAAGGCCGTTTAGTGATGTTGTGAGCCGCTGCTGTAAGGCCGTTTAGTGATGTTGTGAGTTGCTAAGAGGTCACCGGGGTTAATATGACGGACAGCGCTGCTGCGAGCTACTTGCCGCAAGGCTGTCGGAGATGGTACGACGGGTGGCGATGCTGTGAGGTTGACCGAGCTGCTTCGACGGACGGCGTTGTTGCGAGCTGGTGTGAGCCGATGTTGCAGGGCCGCTGGAGCTGCAGCGATGTACCGGTTGCTTCCATCACACGATGGTGATGCGTCGCTCGACAACCGGACGGTGTTATGGCCGCGATGATGGCATGCTTCCACGGCACGACGGTGTTGCGACCCTCGATGGGCTGCGGCGACGATGTGCTTCCCCGACATGACCGTGCTGCAACGGATACTCCGTTGGTGTCTCGGCTGCAACGTGTAGCATCGATGCTGAGACGGCACCGCTGTGCTACCAGCCGGTGGTGCGACAGTACATGTGCTGCCACCCGGTAACGATCGACGTGCTACCAGCCGGTGTTGCGATGGTGCCGCCATGCGGCAACCCGGTGCTACGATGGGGAAGAACAAAGCAAGATAGTATTATATTCTACTAAACGAGGAGTGTTTATGTTGACTGGTCCGACCACAAGAAACAGTTAGGTCAAAGAGACATTTGTGTTGACACACCCACCGCCACCCACGCAACACAAGAACCAACGGTTGGCTTGTTCCATCGCATGGCTTGGAAGGCGGCTTAAAACTCGCACAAATCATCCGGCTGACGCCTAGTGCGGGTCATATCTATTCTGCACTGCAGGTGTACCACCCCAACATCGGCCCGGAGGGGAGGGTGGCGCTGGACATCTTCGGGAGCGAGTGGAGGCCTTCTCTCACGATCAGCACGGCCCTCCTCTCTGTCGTCTCGGTCCTCCACGACCCCCTGCTCGACCGCCCCGTCCGCCGCGACGCCGCCCGGCTGTACAAGCGCGAGCGGGGTCTCTTCGAGCACAAGGCCAGGGACTGGACCCGCAGGTACGCCTCGGCGCCGGTCGCCTCCTTCTATCCGGCGGGGACGGAGACGTTCGAGGAGGCGGCGGCCAGCGGGGCAGTGGCACGTCGTCGTTCTTGCGGGGCAGGGCAATGGCGCTCCTTCGCGGCTCGTCTCCCATGCATCCAGCCATGAATGCATGCACCACGTTTTTTTCCCGATAAAATGCATGCACCACGTACGATCATCGCCCAGCAAGAGCACAATAAAGTTCACCACAAGAATCCTCCATCCATAGAGTATTATTATACACGTACTAGCTACAGTAATTGGTAATTTCCGTAGAGTGTGTTGTCTTGATTACTTGTTGATCGATCCATGACCCTTGCTGGCTTTGGACCTTTGGCGTGGAACTCCTTGTGCTGCACCGAGGCGATTGCAACTTCTGAAAAAAGTATATATAGCCTGGTCTTTAGAGCATCTCCAACAACCACGCTAAACAAGCGCCGTGCCGCAAATTTGGCCATTTTAGCGCGCGGAACCCGCCAGATGTCTTCAGCGAGCGCGCAATAACCGCGCGCGCGGTATAAGGAGTTGGGCGCGCTGTCCGATTCGCTATCTCGCGCGGTGTATTTGGGGCGCCCGTTTCCGCGCGCGGCACACTCGAGCGCTCGCCCCGCACTCTCTCCTCTCCGCCTCCTACGCCCCGCGCGCGCCGGCGCCGGCGAACTGCACCCAATGGACGCACACGCCGGCACCCCGCTCACCCCATCCTATAGCCGCGACCCGTCCACCGCCGCCGCCGCCGCCGCCGCAAACCCTAGCGCGGGGGCGTTGGCCTCACCTCCGCCGGAGCTCCTCCGACCATCGGCCTCATGCGGCCTCTTCATGCCGCTG
>NC_041390.1:528743167-528746022 GCF_002162155.2 Triticum dicoccoides | reverse complement strand
AGCTCCCCAATGCGGCGCGGCCGAAGAAGGGCAAGACATCGGCGAAGAAGAACAAGGCGGCGGACGGCTCCGGCACCTCGAAGGCGAGGAGGAAGAAGCTTGCAGGGCGTGGGACGTGCGCGGGGGCTACCGAAGCGCCGGCGAGCTCACTCGTTGAGCCGGCGGCCGACACACACAACGTGTTTGACGAAATGCCCCCAAGGTAATTTTTTTTCAACGTTTCTTTTCTTGTTATTTTTTGAATGCATTCATATAGATAGCTTATTCGCATTGTTCAAAAAACTTTGTAGTCTCAACGATGATGCATACATGTCAACTATGGGTGTTGGCTCCAACAATTCGCATTGGTCTCAAACCAATGACATGCATTTTGAAGACCATGAGTTCGAGGTGGACGAGGAGGGTGAGGGCATTGTCGACGCGCCGAAAGGAAGAGCGAGCAATTACATCAACGCCGATGACATCTTACTATGCAATACTTGGTTGCAAGTGTCGAGGGATCCATCCGTTGGAGGTGATCAAAGTAGAGATGCTTATTGGGGGCGGATGAAAGAACACTATGATGTTCACAACATGAGTGGAATTGACCGCTCCGAGAGATCACTTCGGTCCCGGTGGTCGACAATCAACTCGTATTGTCAAAAGTGGGTGGCTTGTCAAAAGGCGGTTGACAGATTGAACCCAAGTGACACAAATGAGGATGATAGAGTAAGTGACATTTCCATACATGTTCATCATACCTGTTGTTGGTGTGCGAAGTGCTAACTTGCTTTGTTTTCATGTAGTACCACATTGCACAAAACTTGTTCAAAGAAGAGGAGTGGAAAACCAAGAAGGGGAAGATCAAAAAAAGAAAGGGTCTTTACCTTGCCTCATTGCTATAACGTGTTGAAGGATGATGAGAAATGAAAGAAGCATGAAGATTTGGATGATTTGAATTTGAGCAACAAACGCAAGCGAACAATTGAGTTGAATGATGATGATGATGAGGAGGAGGATGATGCATCAAGTGACGGCAAGAGAAGCCCCACACCTAACTCGGTTTCATACTCGAAGCCAAAATGACCGGATGGGTGCAAGAAAGACGCAAAAGAAAAGAAGAAGAGGAAAGGAGATGATGAGCTCAAAAATGCTATGGAAGCTATTGTGAAGGCAAGAAAAGAAGCCAACGAGGTGAGGAAAATGGCAATGAACCAAGATGCAGCGGCCGAGGAGAGGAGGGTGGCGGCCGAGGAGAGGAAGGTGGCTTTGGAGGAGAGGAAGGTGAGCAATGAGGAGAGAACTAGATTGTTGAAATGGGAGAAGCACTTGTTCTTTTTGGACACATCTATCCTCAATGAGGTGCAAAAGGAGTATGTCAATCTTGCCCGTGAAGAAGTCTTGACCCCCAAAAGAGCCATGATTCGCGCAATGGGTGGCGGTGGCCTCGGCGCCATGGATGGTGGTGGCCTTGGCGCCATGGGTGGCATGGGTGACTTCGGAGGTTCCGTGGGCGGTTTAGGTGCCATGGGAGGCATGGGTGGCTTTGGAGCACCCCCGACGCTATGGCTGCCATGGGAGGCATGAGTTTTGCTTCTCTCATGGGAGGCATGGGTGCACCTCCGGCCGCCATAGGCGGAATGTCTTTCGATGTGCCTCCTCACACACATTTCTATGAAGGTGCTGTTGAAGATCTTGCCTACACCGTCGGAGCTTCACGTGACGCGGTGCGCGATGAGGAGAGGGAGGAAGAATCATCTTCGGAGGAGGCAGAATCGTTTTATGAAGATGAGGACGAAGACGAGGAGGAGGATTGATGTGTCTTTCGTTTGTGTCTTGAACTTGATTTGCATTTTGAACTTGGTTGGATGAACTTGTGGGCATGAATTTTTATTTATCAATTTGTTTGTGTGCAAATTTATATGTCATGTCCATTGCATTTTGAATGTTTTCAAATTCATTTTGTGTTCAAAATGCCATATATGCAATGTCCCGGCGAGTTGCGCGCGCTGCATTTTTTGCGCGCTGCTGGAGCGGCGTGCGCTGCATTTTAGCGCGGCTATTGGAGCCAGCGTTGACGGCCGCGCATAATCAGACGAACGGCGCGTGGTAAACTAGTTTTTAACGCGCGACGCGTAGCGCGGCTGTTGAAGATGCTTTTAGTTTTGTGATTTGTTCCGCGTTCCTACGAATGTTTGTGTGACTTGATTGACAGGTGACATTTGTGAGTTGTGACGCTTTTCCTTTCTTTTTCTTTGCGACCATCACACTGTCGCACGCGCGCACACGGTAAAACACGTGAATGCATGCTCAGCCATATATTGTGCCAAGAACCTGCAGTGATGGTGATGATTGATGAACACGCTAAGCAAAGCAAAGGAACGGCAAAAAAGGTTTTCGGTGATATACACATGCCTTGCTCCGTGACAACACTCGCACGATCCGGCCATATCCTTGGTGCCGCTGGCATCACCAACACGTTTGACAAAAATGACAAAGGTTTACCGAAAACAATAGAGCGCCAAGGCGTGTGCGGTGAACCCAAGAGCAATTGTGGCAAAGCAACAGCAGCACGGTGCGTAGCACAAGCATATATCTTCCTTGTGAAGCTTACAGAACAAAAGCCGTGCATGCATGCATCGTCGCTAAGATTGGCTAAGAATGGCTACCAACACTAACAGGTGAATGTCTAAGAATGACAAGAACAGACTTTGACGATCTACGGGCACCACACCAGTGGCAGAGCTTGAGCATAATCCAAGAGGAGGCCGTTAGCTGAAGGGGAGCAAATTAATGAGAAAGAGGGGCTAATCTCTAGTTTTAAAACTGGTTAGGCCTAAAATAGAGCATATTTTTCAATGGTTGGAAAAATTAGG
>NC_041390.1:528738203-528742946 GCF_002162155.2 Triticum dicoccoides | reverse complement strand
AAGCTCCGCCACTGCACCACACCCCAAAGCGTACGCTCGGGTGATCTATCAATATGTATGCACGTCGGTTCAACGTGCAACTATACGTAAGAAAAAGTCCGCAGTACACGCAATCCTACATGTGAAAATACTCAACCATTTCTACTATTATGTTGCTTACATTTAATGGATATATGATAAATCGAATGTATTTTAGTTTTTTCATGTTTCCTATAATCAATTTTCATTGAAATATATTGCAACCAATTTACGTAACAACACACAAGGTATCATCTAGCTTTCTTAATTGTGGGGAAGCCAATTTTCAGATATATTACAACTACATATGGTACTTCCCCACATAACTGAGAGTTAGATATCATTTTCCGATCAACAGCCATTAGATCAAGCGAAAAACACCATGAAGCTGATTTCCATCCATAATTTAAACAAGCATTTTTGTCATCATGATTTGCAACAACAGTATAGCATGTTTCTATATCCACCATATTATTATGGAAAATTTTAGTCAAAAGTCTAAGAGAAACTATGACAACAAATAGCTACGGAATGCCTCCTATACCTTTGCCCGAATCTGCTCAGAGAAGTCCTCGGAACTTGGCTACAAAAAATAGTCAGGGTAATCTCAACCCGGGGTTGTTTTCCCATGATATAACGACAAAAACTAGGGAAAAAAAGAACTTGTAGTTTCATTCCTGGCAGTAATTCCAGATTGACCACGCTGGAAAACTTTGTTATTGCACGATGATTTCAAGCACCTGAAGGACGTCTTTGATGTGAAGAGCGATTACAACAGAAGGCAAAACCTAGACATTTTTCACGAGATATCCGGGATGTCCTTTAGCCCGGACACACATGCCCTTTTTGTGGGCATGTGGGATAGAACATATAGTAGCCTCCTCCAGTTTGGACGTCTATATAACAATTGGTACCATGACTCGCTGCTTTGAGGTGAAAGCAGAGCGGATGATGTCGGCCTGCTTGTCCTCCCCCCCCCCTCTCCATAGCTGCACTGAATGATCCGCGCAACATAAGTTAGGTGTCTGCCTGAAATCGGAATTTCTCAGAGTTGACCTGCATAATTCAAATTAATAAAGGTTGTATCCTTGTATGTGTATATAAACAAATGTATAAATGCCTATAGCTTGTGCCCGGGGTAGAGCGCATCGCATCATATATGTTTAGGCTCCAGCTAGTTTTAAGGCCTCTTAACTGAAGTCCAGTGATGTTGCGAACATTGTCGACGATAATGGTGTGACTTGTGAGTTCAACTGCAACATCTTCAACTGCCTTATGAACCTGACAACTAATTAGGTCTACTTCGTTTTGGTCAGAATATCTTCTATGACATTGCAGTGTCAGTGATACAAAACCGCGAGTCGTATTGTTGGTGAAAAGGTAGAAGGATTCTATACGTGAAGAGGCGAGAACCATCCTAGGCGCCTATCTCGGAGAATCGAGAGTTGCACAAAACCGCCCGATCTCAATGGAAACTCCTTTTATGGAGTATATATTGCAAAAATCTCTACCAACTTTTCAAAAGTGGTCTTCATCCTTAATTTATTTTGGGGAGCTCTAAATCCAGCCCTTTACCCTCATTGGAGGACGTGAAAGATATTTTTTAGTGCACTCGACATTTTTTAGTAGTTACTTTTAGAAATAGAGGGTAGAAATACCCATCTAATTATGACCTCAGTTGAAGAAAAGATTGATCCAACTTATAAGAAAAACCGAATCAAAAACCTTAACAACCCCATGGGGTAATATTCTCCTAGGAGTTGCTGGAGGGAAATTTTCATCAACCGCGTCACCATGAATGCCCTTAGTTTCACTGCTACTGCACATAATTGGTATTCAACACTCGTATGGCTGCCGTTGGCATCCTGCCACCGCCGCCGCATTCTCCTGCCCCTTCCTTCCTTCTCCTCCCGATCATGATAACCCTTCTCACACCGATGGACGCCGTGAGCCCCCAGCTGCGACGAGCAACCATAGGCCCCGACACGTCAGGTGCTTGAGTGGTCACCGACATATGCGTTGGGGAGGGTCTGGGTGTCATGCTGCATGCGATTGCTATGCCGCCTATGGCAAACAACGACGAAGAGCCAAGCGACCTAGGCATGGCCTCAAGTGTCGGCACATGGCTACTCGGTGACGGTGGAGGTGTTGAGCCAGAGGGCCTGTCAGCTACCCCAGGAGCAGCCTGCGAGGCACACGACGATCATGGCGCCCTGGATGCAGGAGGTGGTGGCAGGGTCGCGCCGATAGAGGCCGTATCCATGGAGGAGCTAGACGGCGGCGAGAGGAGCCACATTGGGGAGAGCGCGACGGGTCCTACATTAGGGCTTGTTTAGTTAATCCCGCCTCAATCCCCTATAAACCTCTTCAACCCCTGCCTAACCGAACAAGCCCTCTTTTTTGACAGGAAGGCCTACATGACTAGCTTTATTAAAAATCAAACCACATCGCCCATTAAGAACTTAACAACAAAATCCAGGGGCGAATCAAACCAAACCGAGGGCTGGTTCTCACAACACCATTCAGCTAGCACATGCCCTACTACATTAGACTCTCTATTATAAAAATCGATACAAGCCTTCCCGAACTCACTTAACTCTCGACGACAATCATCTAACAAAGGGGCTGCCACCATAGAATATCCTTCATCCTGATTAAGAGTTTGAACCACCGTGATATTATCCATGTGTACAAAAATATCGCACCCCGTCTGGTTAGCCAGCTTCAGACCTTCACACAGCGTTGCGGCCTCGGCTGACACAACATCAAGGACATGCTCAAGTTTTGCAGTTTTTTGGAACGAAGACACTAGTAGTGTCCGGCTTTAAATTAATAAAGTCACAAGGCAGTATCCAACATGGTTCAATGCGAACAAACCAACATAGACCAAAAGATACATCACAGTGAAATAAGGTCGAAAAGCACGAAGGCTGAAACATAGAGCATAGCTAGGCGCCCAACAAGTCCAGCCTCCAGCAACGACAAGACACTCCAAAACAAGCTCAATCGTGCGTCGCGGCTTGGCGATCCAACACCTGGGTGCATCTGATCCGCTCTATAATCTCAAATATGCGCTCAGCATCGCGCTGCTTCCCCAATGCCGCTGCCAAAAAGAATCCTGAGTGATCAGTGATCACGAACCACTGCACCACAAGAACCTAAAAATCTGCCTTTAAAAAAGAAGCATCGACATTAATGATAGTCTGGCCAGCTAGAGCCTTCCCGAACAAGCCCTTGGTGAGGGGATTAGCCGAACAAGAAGTTAGGAGAGATGGAGGTCTTTCCCGCAGC
The DNA here is from genome assembly GCF_002162155.2 of Triticum dicoccoides. Classification (NCBI taxonomy): domain Eukaryota; kingdom Viridiplantae; phylum Streptophyta; class Magnoliopsida; order Poales; family Poaceae; genus Triticum; species Triticum dicoccoides. Next base: position 528,739,637 of record NC_041390.1, on the reverse strand, counting down.
TGAGTTTGCACGTTAGCTACAGAGCATCTAAAAATTATAAGAGCACACTCTGAAACAATTTTTGAGGCTGCCCTTTTAGAGTTGTTCTTGACAGCAACGTAAACTGATCTTACCCTATCATGTAGAGTGTGTTCTATTTTCTTAAAAATGTATAGAGTGTGGTCCGACGCAGTGTTGCGTCTCCAAGTCAAGGTCTCCAGAAAGTCGAGCCATCCCTATAAAGCATCCAAGCCGGAGCTGTGACTGTGAGCATCGGTGCAAAAGCAGGTAATATACAGATGCCTTGCTCCGTGACAGCACTGCTGGGTGCCGTTGGCATCACCAACACGTTTGTAAAAACTGAGAAGGTTTTCCGAAAACAGTAGAGCACCAAGAAGTGCGCTGCACCCAGGAGCAATTGTGGCAAAGCAACAGCAGCACGGTACGTAGCACAAGCATATATCTTGCTTCTGAAGCTTATAGAACAAGACCCTGTTTGTTTCAGCTTCGCTTGGATTTTAATCACCTGTGGATCGCTTCAGTGCCGAATCTGATTCCAATGAAGTACACTTTGAGGCGCTTCAGAAAATTGCACTAAAAATGACCCAAATTCAGATTCAGCTTCACTCGCAAAGTTGATTTCAAATAGCAGTTTGTTTCAGATTTCAGATTCGGTTTCATTGGCAAAGCTAAATCTGGTCCCAAAATCCAAAACAAACAGGGCCAAAAGTCATGCACGCATGCATCATCAACAATATCGAGTTTGTGGCGACCAAACAGGCGACAAGATCCGACTTTGATGATCTACAACCACCACACCACAAACCGTATGCACGGGTGCTATATCCGTATGAATGCACGTCCCTTCAACGTGCAACTATATTGTTGTTGGGTGAAACCCTAAAGGGGATCTTTTCACACTTGGAGGGAAAAAAAAGGAAGAACACACAAGAACACAAGGGGGAAATCACTCAAACATACCCAAATCACACATCCACTAGAGTAGCATACATGAGATCCACAAGCATACAAGAACAATTCAAGGAAAATAGCACTTGGGTAGAGTTCTTCCCACTCCAAGGAGATGAGGTCTTGATGTTGATCTTCTCCAAGAGGAGGCCTTGATAATCCACAAGGATTCTTCCCAAAGAGGGGTCTTGATCTCCAAGAGGAGGGGATACAAGGAGCAAAGCTCTCTAGTGTCTATCAAATACTTTGCTATCCTCTCGAGCAAGCTAGATGAGGGGTACTTATAGTCTAGGGACGAAATAAGTGGAAGAGAGGGGTACAAGGGTCTTTTTAGCCCTACTTGCGCGCAGGCAAAACGGTGGAGTCCGGACACCCGGGGTAAAGTGGCCCGGGCACCCGCAGGTAAAGGAGCCGGAGGGGACCGGGCACCCGGAGGAGGAGGGGCCGGCACCCGGACTGGCCAGGGGAGCCGCGACTGCGAGGCGG